>NW_027660383.1:0-51000 GCF_963280865.1 Gymnoscopelus braueri | reverse complement strand
AATGTACTGGGAACAAGTTACAGGAAAATGTCAAAATAGCATTTTTAGGCTGAGATAAGCACTTTGGTGACACTTTCCTGTAACTTGTTCCCAGTACATTCTAAGTGGCTGCTGACTTTGTGAGGTCTCTAAAAGTGGGTTTTAGGAGCCCAACAAAAAATACATGAGCCCTAATGCCTTCCTTCAGAAAAAACTGACACCCACTTTCTTAAAAATACGTATTATAATATGTGACTCTCTACCTCCCCCTACAGGCTGGTATTATAATATGTTACTCTCTACCTCCCCCTACAGGCTGGTATTATAATATGTTACTCTCTACCTCCCCCTACAAGCTGGTATTATAATATGTTACTCTCTACCTCCCCCTACAGGCTGGTATTATAATATGTTACTCTCTACCTCCCCTACAGGCTGGTATTATAATATGTGACTCTCTACCTCCCCCTACAGTTTGGTATTATAATTTGTTACTCTCTACCTCCCCCTACAGGCTGGTATTATAATATGTGACTCTCTACCTCCCCCTACAGGCTGGTATTATAATATGTGACTCTCTACCTCCCCCTACAGGCTGGTATTATAATATGTTACTCTCTACCTCCCCCTACAGGTTGGTATTATAATATGTGACTCTCTACCTCCCCCTACAGGCTGGTATTATAATATGTTACTCTCTACCTCCCCCTACAGGCTGGTATTATAATATGTTACTCTCTACCTCCCTCTACAGGCTGGTATTATAATATCTTACTCTCTACCTCCCCCTACAGACTGGTATTATACTATGTTACTCTCTACCTCCCCCTACAGGCTGGTATTATAATACTTTACTCTCTACCTCCCTCTACAGGCTGGTATTATAATATCTTACTCTCTACCTCCCCCTACAGACTGGTATTATACTATGTTACTCTCTACCTCCCCCTACAGGCTGGTATAATAATATGTTACTCTCTACCTCCCCCTAGAGGCTGGTATTATAATATGTTACTCTCTACCTCCCCCTAGAGACTGGTATTATACTATGTTACTCTCTACCTCCCCCTACAGGCTGGTATTATAATATGTTACTCTCTACCTCCCCCTACAGGTTGGTATTATAATATGTTACTCTCTACCTCCCCCTACAGGCTGGTATTATAATATGTTACTCTCTACCTCCCCCTATAGGCTGGTATTATAATATGTTACTCTCTACCTCCCCTACAGGCTGGTATTATAATATGTGACTCTCTACCTCCCCCTACAGGCTGGTATTATAATATGTTACTCTCTACCTCCCCCTACAGGCTGGTATTATAATATGTTACTCTCTACCTCCCCCTACAGGCTGGTATTATAATATGTGACTCTCTACCTCCCCCTACAGGCTGGTATTATAATATTTTACTCTCTACCTCCCCCTACAGGCTGGTATTATAATATGTTACTCTCTACCTCCCCCTACAGGCTGGTATTATAATATGTTACTCTCTACCTCCCCCTACAGGCTGGTATTATACTATGTTACTCTCTACCTCCCCCTAAAGGCTGGTATTATAATATGTTACTCTCTACCTCCCCCTACAGGATGGTATAATAATATGTTAATCTCTACCAATCGATTGATCAATCGGTCGAACAATTAACCCCGGCCCCTCCCCCAGCCACTATATGGGCGTGGCATATCACCTTGGGGGTGTGGTTTCGAGCCGGGGGTGTGGCCTATTGGTGAGGGGGGAGTGGTTTGGAGCTGTGGGCTTGGCCTATCACCAAGGGGGTGTGGTTTGGAGCTATGGGCGTGGCCTATCGCCAATGGGGGGTGTGGTTTAAGGCTAGGGGTGTGGCCTATCGCCATGGGGGCGTGGTTTGGTGCTGGGGACGTGGCCTGTCGGCTTGGGGCGAGGGGCTGTGGTTTGAAGCTGGGGGCGTGGCCTATCGCCATCGGGGCGTGGTTTGGAGCGGGGGGCGTGGCCTGTCGGCTTGGGGGCGTGGTTTACAGCAGTGGGACTCAAAATAGCAGATCTACAAGCTCGTAGATCATAGCTCTACGAGCTTGTAGATCTGATATCGGCTGGGGGTGGGCGTGGCCTATCACCCCGGGGGGTGGGGTCTGAAGCTGTGGGCGGGGCCTATTGGCTTGGGGGCGAAAAAAATAGCAGATCTACAAGCTCGTAGAGCATAGCTCTACGAGCTTGTAGATCTGCTATTTTTGAGTCCCACTGCTGTATACCACGCCCCCAAGCCAACAAGCCACGCCCCCAGCTCCAAACCACATCCCCATGGCGATAGGCCACGCCCCCAGCTTCAAACCACACACCCCTCGCCGATAGAGGACAAGCACACGGCTTAAGACCCCAATCCAAGGGGAAAGGCCACGCCCCCAAGCCGACAGGCCCCGCCCCCCGCTCCAAACCACGCCCCCATGGCGATAGGCCACACCCCCAGCTTCAAACCACAGCCCCCTCGCCGATAGAGGACAAGCACACAGCTTAAAACCCCAATCCAAGGGGAAAGGCCACGCCCCCGGCTTGAAACCACGCCCCCAAGCCAATAAGCCCCGCCCACAGCTTCAGACCCCACCCCCCAGGGCGATAGGCCACGCCCAACCCCAGCCGATATCAGATCTACAAGCTCGTAGAGCTATGCTCTACGAGCTTGTAGATCTGCTATTTTTGAGTCCCACTGCTGTAAACCACGCCCCCAAGCCGACAGGCCACGCCCCCCGCTCCAAACCATGCCCCCATGGCGATAGGCCACGCCCCCAGCTTCAAACCACACACCCCTCGCCGATAGAGGACAAGCACACGGCTTAAGACCCCAATCCAACGGGAAAGGCCACGCCCCCAGCTTGAAACCACGCCCCCAAGCCAATAGGCCCCGCCCAGAGCTTCAGACCCCATCCCCCGGGGTGATAGGCCACGCCCACCCCCAGCCGATATCAGATCTACAAGCTCGTAGAGCTATGATCTACGAGCTTGTAGATCCGCTATTTTTGAGTCCCACTGCTGTAAACCACGCCCCCAAGCCGATAAGCCACGCCCCCAGCTTCAAACCACGCCTCCAAGCCGACAGGCCCCGCCCACAGCTTCAGACCCCACCCCCCGGGGTGATAGGCCACGCCCAACCCCAGCCGATATCAGATCTACAAGCTCGTAGAGCTATGATCTACGAGCTTGTAGATCTGCTATTTTTGAGTCCCACTGCTGTAAACCACGCCCCCAAGCCGACAGGCCACGCCCCCCGCTCCAAACCACGCCCCGATGGCGATAGGCCACGCCCCCAGCTTCAAACCACAGCCCCTCGCCCCAAGCCGACAGGCCACGCCCCCAGCTCCAAACCACGCCCCCATGTCGATAAGCTACGCCCCTAGCCTTAAACCACACCCCCTTGGCGATAGGCCACGCCCATAGCTCCAAACCACACCCCCTTGGTGATAGGCCAAGCCCATAGCTCCAAACCACTTCCCCCTCACCAATAGGCCACACCCCCGGCTCGAAACCACACCCCCAAGGTGATAGGCCACGCCCACATAGTGGCTGGGGGAGGGGCCGGGGTTAATTGTTCGACCGATTGATCAATCGATTGGTAGAGAGTAACATATTATTATACCAGCCTGTAGGGGGAGGTAGAGAGTAACATATTATAATACCAGCCTGTAGGGGGAGGTAGAGAGTCACATATTATAATACCAACCTGTAGGGGGAGGTAGAGAGTAACATATTATAATACCAGCCTGTAGGGGGAGGTAGAGAGTAACATAGTATAATACCAGTCTCTAGGGGGAGGTAGAGAGTAACATATTATAATACCAGCCTTTAGGGGGAGGTAGAGAGTAACATATTATTATACCAGCCTGTAGGGGGAGGTAGAGAGTAACATATTATAATACCAGCCTGTAGAGGGAGGTAGAGAGTAACATATTATAATACTAGCCTGTAGGGGGAGGTAGAGAGTAACATATTATAATACCAGCCTGTAGGGGGAGGTAGAGAGTCACATATTATAATACCAACCTGTAGGGGGAGGTAGAGAGTAACATATTATAATACCAGCCTGTAGGGGGAGGTAGAGAGTCACATATTATAATACCAGCCTGTAGGGGGAGGTAGAGAGTCACATATTATAATACCAGCCTATAGGGGGAGGTAGAGAGTCACATATTATAATACCAGCCTGTAGGGGGAGGTAGAGAGTAACATATTATAATACCAGCCTGTAGGGGGAGGTAGAGAGTCACATATTATAATACCAGCCTGTAGGGGAGGTAGAGAGTAACATATTATAATACCAGCCTGTAGGGGGAGGTAGAGAGTAACATATTATAATACCAGCCTGTAGGGGGAGGTAGAGAGTAAGATATTATAATACCAGCCTGTAGGGGGAGGTAGAGAGTAACATATTATAATACCAGCCTGTAGAGGGAGGTAGAGGGTAACATATTATAATACCAGCCTGTAGGGGGAGGTAGA
This sequence comes from Gymnoscopelus braueri, assembly GCF_963280865.1. Taxonomy (NCBI): domain Eukaryota; kingdom Metazoa; phylum Chordata; class Actinopteri; order Myctophiformes; family Myctophidae; genus Gymnoscopelus; species Gymnoscopelus braueri. Next base: position 46,546 of record NW_027660383.1, on the reverse strand, counting down.
GAGTAACATATTATAATACCAGCCTGTAGGGGGAGGTAGAGAGTAACATATTATAATACCAGCCTGTAGGGGGAGGTAGAGAGTAACATATTATAGTACCAGCCTGTAGGGGGAGGTAGAGAGTCACATATTATAATACCAGCCTGTAGGGGAGGTAGAGAGTAACCTATTATAATACCAGCCTGTAGGGGGAGGTAGAGAGTCACATATTATAATACCAGCCTGTAGGGGAAAATGTCACCAAAGTGCTTATCTCAGCCCAAAAATGCTATTTTGAGCCACGATTTTTTAAAGAAAGTGGGTGTCAGTTTTGTCTGAAGGAAGGCATTAGGGCTCATGTATTTTGTGTTGGGCTCCTAAAACCCACTTTTAGAGACCTCACAAAGTCAGCAGCCACTTAGAATGTACTGGGAACAAGTTACAGGAAAATGTCACCAAAGTGCTTATCTCAGTCTAAAAATGCTATTTTGACCCAAGATTTTTTTAAGAAAGTGGGTGTCAGTTTTGTCTGAAAGAAGGCATTAGGGCTCATGTATTTTGTGTTGGGCTCCTAAAACCCACTTTTACAGACCTCACAAAGTCAGCAGCCACTTAAAATGTACTGGGAACAAGTTACAGGAAAATGTCACCAAAGTGCTTATCTCAGCCCAAAAATGCTATTATGAGCCACGATTTTTTAAGGAAAGTGGGTGTCAGTTTTGTCTGAAGGAAGGCATTAGGGCTCATGTATTTTGTGTTGGGCTCCTAAAACCCACTTTTAGAGACCTCACAAAGTCAGCAGCCACTTAGAATGTACTGGGAACAAGTTACAGGAAAATGTCACCAAAGTGATTATCTCAGTCTGAAAATGCTATTTTGACCCAAGATTTTTTAAAGAAAGTGGGTGTCAGTTTTGTCTGAAGGAAGGCATTAGGGCTCATGTATTTTGTGTTGGGCTCCTAAAACCCACTTTTACAGACCTCATAAAGTCAGCAGCCACTTAAAATGTACTGGGAACAAGTTACAGGAAAATGTCACCAAAGTGCTTATCTCAGCCCAAAAATGCTATTTTGAGCCACGATTTTTTAAAGAAAGTGGGTGTCAGTTTTGTCTGAAGGAAGGCATTAGGGCTCATGTATTTTGTGTTGGGCTCCTAAAACCCACTTTTAGAGACCTCACAAAGTCAGCAGCCACTTAGAATGTACTGGGAACAAGTTACAGGAAAATGTCACCAAAGTGCTTATCTCAGTCTAAAAATGCTATTTTGACCCAAGATTTTTTTAAGAAAGTGGGCGTCAGTTTTGTCTGAAAGAAGGCATTAGGGCTCATGTATTTTGTGTTGGGCTCCTAAAACCCAATTTACAGACCTCACAAAGTCAGCAGCCACTTAAAATGTACTGGGAACAAGTTACAGGAAAATGTCACCAAAGTGCTTATCTCAGCCCAAAAATGCTATTTTGAACCACGATTTTTTAAAGAAAGTGGGTGTCAGTTTTGTCTGAAGGAAGGCATTAGGGCTCATGTATTTTGTGTTGGGCTCCTAAAACCCACTTTTAGAGACCTCACAAAGTCAGCAGCCACTTAGAATGTACTGGGAACAAGTTACAGGAAAATGTCACCAAAGTGCTTATCTCAGTCTAAAAATGCTATTTTGACCCAAGATTTTTTTAAGAATGTGGGTGTCAGTTTTGTCTGAAGGAAGGCATTAGGGCTCATGTATTTTGTGTTGGGCTCCTAAAACCCACTTTTACAGACCTCACAAAGTCAGCAGCCACTTAAAATGTACTGGGAACAAGTTACAGGAAAATGTGACCAAAGTGCTTATCTCAGCCCAAAAATGCCATTTTGAGCCACGATTTTTTAAAGAAAGTGGGTGTCAGTTTTGTATGAAGGAAGGCATTGGGGGCTCATGTATTTTGTGTTGGGCTCCTAAAACCCACTTTTAGAGACCTCACAAAGTCAGCAGCCACTTAGAATGTACTGGGAACAAGTTACAGGAAAATGTCAAAATAGCATTTTTAGGCTGAGATAAGCACTTTGGTGACACTTTCCTGTAACTTGTTCCCAGTACATTCTAAGTGGCTGCTGACTTTGTGAGGTCTCTAAAAGTGGGTTTTAGGAGCCCAACACAAAATACATGAGCCCTAATGCCTTCCTTCAGACAAAACTGACACCCACTTTCTTAAAAATACGTATTATAATATGTGACTCTCTACCTCCCCCTACAGGCTGGTATTATAATATGTTACTCTCTACCTCCCCCTACAGGCTGGTATTATAATATGTTACTCTCTACCTCCCCTACAGGCTGGTATTATAATATGTTACTCTCTACCTCCCCCTACAGGCTGGTATTATAATATGTTACTCTCTACCTCCCCTACAGGCTGGTATTATAATATGTGACTCTCTACCTCCCCCTACAGGCTGGTATTATAATATGTTACTCTCTACCTCCCCCTACAGGCTGGTATTATAATATGTGACTCTCTACCTCCCCCTACAGGCTGGTATTATAATATGTGACTCTCTACCTCCCCCTACAGGCTGGTATTATAATATGTTACTCTCTACCTCCCCCTACAGGTTGGTATTATAATATGTGACTCTCTACCTCCCCCTACAGGCTGGTATTATAATATGTTACTCTCTACCTCCCCCTACAGGCTGGTATTATAATATGTTACTCTCTACCTCCCTCTACAGGCTGGTATTATAATATCTTACTCTCTACCTCCCCCTACAGACTGGTATTATACTATGTTACTCTCTACCTCCCCCTACAGGCTGGTATTATAATACGTTACTCTCTACCTCCCTCTACAGGCTGGTATTATAATATCTTACTCTCTACCTCCCCCCTACAGACTGGTATTATACTATGTTACTCTCTACCTCCCCCTACAGGCTTGGTATAATAATATGTTACTCTCTACCTCCCCCTAGAGGCTGGTATTATAATATGTTACTCTCTACCTCCCCCTAGAGACTGGTATTATACTATGTTACTCTCTACCTCCCCCTACAGGCTGGTATTATAATATGTTACTCTCTACCTCCCCCTACAGGTTTGGTATTATAATATGTTACTCTCTACCTCCCCCTACAGGCTGGTATTATAATATGTTACTCTCTACCTCCCCCTATAGGCTGGTATTATAATATGTTACTCTCTACCTCCCCTACAGGCTGGTATTATAATATGTGACTCTCTACCTCCCCCTACAGGCTGGTATTATAATATGTTACTCTCTACCTCCCCCTACAGGCTGGTATTATAATATGTGACTCTCTACCTCCCCCTACAGGCTGGTATTATAATATGTGACTCTCTACCTCCCCCTACAGGCTGGTATTATAATATGTGACTCTCTACCTCCCCCTACAGGCTGGTATTATAAAATGTTACTCTCTACCTCCCCCTACAGGCTGGTATTATAATATGTTACTCTCTACCTCCCCCTATAGGCTGGTATTATAATATGTTACTCTCTACCTCCCTCTACAGGCTGGTATTATAATATGTTACTCTCTACCTCCCTCTACAGGCTGGTATTATAATATCTTACTCTCTACCTCCCCCTACAGACTGGTATTATACTATGTTACTCTCTACCTCCCCCTACAGGCTGGTATAATAATATGTTACTCTCTACCTCCCCCTAGAGGCTGGTATTATAATATGTTACTCTCTACCTCCCCCTACAGGCTGGTATTATACTATGTTACTCTCTACCTCCCCCTAAAGGCTGGTATTATAATATGTTACTCTCTACCTCCCCCTACAGGATGGTATAATAATATGTTAATCTCTACCAATCGATTGATCAATCGGTCGAACAATTAACCCCGGCCCCTCCCCCAGCCACTATGTGGGCGTGGCATATCACCTTGGGGGTGTGGTTTCGAGCCGGGGGTGTGGCCTATTGGTGAGGGGGGAGTGGTTTGGAGCTGTGGGCTTGGCCTATCACCAAGGGGGTGTGGTTTGGAGCTATGGGCGTGGCCTATCGCCAAGGGGGGGTGTGGTTTAAGGCTAGGGGTGTGGCCTATCGCCATGGGGGCGTGGTTTGGTGCTGGGGACGTGGCCTGTCGGCTTGGGGCGAGGGGCTGTGGTTTGAAGCTGGGGGCGTGGCCTATCGCCATCGGGGCGTGGTTTGGAGCGGGGGGCGTGGCCTGTCGGCTTGGGGGCGTGGTTTACAGCAGTGGGACTCAAAAATAGCAGATCTACAAGCTCGTAGATCATAGCTCTACGAGCTTGTAGATCTGATATCGGCTGGGGGTGGGCGTGGCCTATCACCCCGGGGGGTGGGGTCTGAAGCTGTGGGCGGGGCCTATTGGCTTGGGGGCGAAAAAAATAGCAGATCTACAAGCTCGTAGAGCATAGCCCTACGAGCTTGTAGATCTGCTATTTTTGAGTCCCACTGCTGTATACCACGCCCCCAAGCCAACAAGCCACGCCCCCAGCTCCAAACCACATCCCCATGGCGATAGGCCACGCCCCCAGCTTCAAACCACACACCCCTCGCCGATAGAGGACAAGCACACGGCTTAAGACCCCAATCCAAGGGGAAAGAACACGCCCCCAAGCCGACAGGCCCCGCCCCCCGCTCCAAACCACGCCCCCATGGCGATAGGCCACGCCCCCAGCTTCAAACCACAGCCCCCTCGCCGATAGAGGACAAGCACACAGCTTAAAACCCCAATCCAAGGGGAAAGGCCACGCCCCCGGCTTGAAACCACGCCCCCAAGCCAATAAGCCCCGCCCACAGCTTCAGACCCCACCCCCCAGGGCGATAGGCCACGCCCAACCCCAGCCGATATCAGATCTACAAGCTCGTAGAGCTATGCTCTACGAGCTTGTCGATCTGCTATTTTTGAGTCCCACTGCTGTAAACCACGCCCCCAAGCCGACAGGCCACGCCCCCCGCTCCAAACCATGCCCCCATGGCGATAGGCCACGCCCCCAGCTTCAAACCACACACCCCTCGCCGATAGAGGACAAGCACACGGCTTAAGACCCCAATCCAACGGGAAAGGCCACGCCCCCAGCTTGAAACCACGCCCCCAAGCCAATAGGCCCCGCCCAGAGCTTCAGACCCCATCCCCCGGGGTGATAGGCCACGCCCACCCCCAGCCGATATCAGATCTACAAGCTCGTAGAGCTATGATCTACGAGCTTGTAGATCCGCTATTTTTGAGTCCCACTGCTGTAAACCACGCCCCCAAGCCGATAAGCCACGCCCCCAGCTTCAAACCACGCCTCCAAGCCGACAGGCCCCGCCCACAGCTTCAGACCCCACCCCCCGGGGTGATAGGCCACGCCCAACCCCAGCCGATATCAGATCTACAAGCTCGTAGAGCTATGATCTACGAGCTTGTAGATCTGCTATTTTTGAGTCCCACTGCTGTAAACCACGCCCCCAAGCCGACAGGCCACGCCCCCCGCTCCAAACCACGCCCCGATGGCGATAGGCCACGCCCCCAGCTTCAAACCACAGCCCCTCGCCCCAAGCCGACAGGCCACGCCCCCAGCTCCAAACCACGCCCCCATGTCGATAGGCTACGCCCCTAGCCTTAAACCACACCCCCTTGGCGATAGGCCACGCCCATAGCTCCAAACCACACCCCCTTGGTGATAGGCCAAGCCCATAGCTCCAAACCACTTCCCCCTCACCAATAGGCCACACCCCCGGCTCGAAACCACACCCCCAAGGTGATAGGCCACGCCCACATAGTGGCTGGGGGAGGGGCCGGGGTTAATTGTTCGACCGATTGATCAATCGATTGGTAGAGAGTAACATATTATTATACCAGCCTGTAGGGGGAGGTAGAGAGTAACATATTATAATACCAGCCTGTAGGGGGAGGTAGAGAGTCACATATTATAATACCAACCTGTAGGGGGAGGTAGAGAGTAACATATTATAATACCAGCCTGTAGGGGGAGGTAGAGAGTAACATAGTATAATACCAGTCTCTAGGGGGAGGTAGAGAGTAACATATTATAATACCAGCCTTTAGGGGGAGGTAGAGAGTAACATATTATTATACCAGCCTGTAGGGGGAGGTAGAGAGTAACATATTATAATACCAGCCTGTAGAGGGAGGTAGAGAGTAACATATTATAATACTAGCCTGTAGGGGGAGGTAGAGAGTAACATATTATAATACCAGCCTGTAGGGGGAGGTAGAGAGTCACATATTATAATACCAACCTGTAGGGGGAGGTAGAGAGTAACATATTATAATACCAGCCTGTAGGGGGAGGTAGAGAGTCACATATTATAATACCAGCCTGTAGGGGGAGGTAGAGAGTCACATATTATAATACCAGCCTATAGGGGGAGGTAGAGAGTCACATATTATAATACCAGCCTGTAGGGGGAGGTAGAGAGTAACATATTATAATACCAGCCTGTAGGGGGAGGTAGAGAGTCACATATTATAATACCAGCCTGTAGGGGAGGTAGAGAGTAACATATTATAATACCAGCCTGTAGGGGGAGGTAGAGAGTAACATATTATAATACCAGCCTGTAGGGGGAGGTAGAGAGTAACATATTATAATACCAGCCTGTAGGGGGAGGTAGAGAGTAACATATTATAATACCAGCCTGTAGAGGGAGGTAGAGGGTAACATATTATAATACCAGCCTGTAGGGGGAGGTAGAGAGTAACATATTATAATACCAGCCTGTAGGGGGAGGTAGAGAGTAACATATTATAATACCAGCCTGTAGGGGGAGGTAGAGAGTAACATATTATAGTACCAGCCTGTAGGGGGAGGTAGAGAGTCACATATTATAATACCAGCCTGTAGGGGAGGTAGAGAGTAACCTATTATAATACCAGCCTGTAGGGGGAGGTAGAGAGTCACATATTATAATACCAGCCTGTAGGGGAAAATGTCACCAAAGTGCTTATCTCAGCCCAAAAATGCTATTTTGAGCCACGATTTTTTAAAGAAAGTGGGTGTCAGTTTTGTCTGAAGGAAGGCAGTAGGGCTCATGTATTTTGTGTTGGGCTCCTAAAACCCACTTTTAGAGACCTCACAAAGTCAGCAGCCACTTAGAATGTACTGGGAACAAGTTACAGGAAAATGTCACCAAAGTGCTTATCTCAGTCTAAAAATGCTATTTTGACCCAAGATTTTTTTAAGAAAGTGGGTGTCAGTTTTGTCTGAAAGAAGGCATTAGGGCTCATGTATTTTGTGTTGGGCTCCTAAAACCCACTTTTAGAGACCTCACAAAGTCAGCAGCCACTTAGAATGTACTGGGAACAAGTTACAGGAAAATGTCACCAAAGTGATTATCTCACTCTGAAAATGCTATTTTGACCCAAGATTTTTTAAAGAAAGTGGGTGTCAGTTTTGTCTGAAGGAAGGCATTAGGGCTCATGTATTTTGTGTTGGGCTCCTAAAACCCACTTTTACAGACCTCACAAAGTCAGCAGCCACTTAAAATGTACTGGGAACAAGTTACAGGAAAATGTCACCAAAGTGCTTATCTCAGCCCAAAAATGCATTGAGCCACGATTTTTTAAGGAAAGTGGGTGTCAGTTTTGTCTGAAGGAAGGCATTAGGGCTCATGTATTTTGTGTTGGGCTCCTAAAACCCACTTTTAGAGACCTCACAAAGTCAGCAGCCACTTAGAATGTACTGGGAACAAGTTATAGGAAAATGTCACCAAAGTGCTTATCTCAGTCTAAAAATGCTATTTTGACCCAAGATGTTTTTAAAGAAAGTGGGTGTCAGTTTTGTCTGAAAGAAGGCATTAGGGCTCATGTATTTTGTGTTGGGCTCCTAAAACCCACTTTTACAGACATCACAAAGTCAGCAGCCACTTAAAATGTACTGGGAACAAGTTACAGGAAAATGTCACCAAAGTGCTTATCTCAGCCCAAAAATGCTATTTTGAGCCACGATTTTTTAAAGAAAGTGGGTGTCAGTTTTGTCTGAAGGAAGGCATTAGGGCTCATGTATTTTGTGTTGGGCTCCTAAAACCCACTTTTAGAGACCTCACAAAGTCAGCTGCCACTTAGAATGTACTGGGAACAAGTTACAGGAAAATATCACCAAAGTGCTTATCTCAGTCTAAAAATGCTATTTTGACCCAAGATTTTTTTAAGAAAGTGGGTGTCAGTTTTGTCTGAAAGAAGGCATTAGGGCTCATGTATTTTGTGTTGGGCTCCTAAAACCCACTTTTAGAGACCTCACAAAGTCAGCAGCCACTTAGAATGTACTGGGAACAAGTTACAGGAAAATGTCACCAAAGTGCTTATCTCAGCCCAAAAATGCTATTTTGAGCCACGATTTTTTAAAGAAAGTGGGTGTCAGTTTTGTCTGAAGGAAGGCATTAGGGCTCATGTATTTTGTGTTGGGCTCCTAAAACCCACTTTTAGAGACCTCACAAAGTCAGCAGCCACTTAGAATGTACTGGGAACAAGTTACAGGAAAATGTCACCAAAGTGCTTATCTCAGTCTAAAAATGCTATTTTGACCCAAGATTTTTTTAAGAAAGTGGGTGTCAGTTTTGTCTGAAAGAAGGCATTAGGGCTCATGTATTTTGTGTTGGGCTCCTAAAACCCACTTTTAGAGACCTCACAAAGTCAGCAGCCAATTAGAATGTACTGGGAACAAGTTACAGGAAAATGTCACCAAAGTGATTATCTCACTCTGAAAATGCTATTTTGACCCAAGATTTTTTAAAGAAAGTGGGTGTCAGTTTTGTCTGAAGGAAGGCATTAGGGCTCATGTATTTTGTGTTGGGCTCCTAAAACCCACTTTTACAGACCTCACAAAGTCAGCAGCCACTTAAAATGTACTGGGAACAAGTTACAGGAAAATGTCACCAAAGTGCTTATCTCAGCCCAAAAATGCTATTTTGAGCCACGATTTTTTAAGGAAAGTGGGTGTCAGTTTTGTCTGAAGGAAGGCATTAGGGCTCATGTATTTTGTGTTGGGCTCCTAAAACCCACTTTTAGAGACCTCACAAAGTCAGCAGCCACTTAGAATGTACTGGGAACAAGTTACAGGAAAATGTCACCAAAGTGATTATCTCAGTCTGAAAATGCTATTTTGACCCAAGATTTTTTAAAGAAAGTGGGTGTCAGTTTTGTCTGAAGGAAGGCATTAGGGCTCATGTATTTTGTGTTGGGCTCCTAAAACCCACTTTTACAGACCTCATAAAGTCAGCAGCCACTTAAAATGTACTGGGAACAAGTTACAGGAAAATGTCACCAAAGTGCTTATCTCAGCCCAAAAATGCTATTTTGAGCCACGATTTTTTAAGGAAAGTGGGTGTCAGTTTTGTCTGAAGGAAGGCATTAGGGCTCATGTATTTTGTGTTGGGCTCCTAAAACCCACTTTTAGAGACCTCACAAAGTCAGCAGCCACTTAGAATGTACTGGGAACAAGTTACAGGAAAATGTCACCAAAGTGATTATCTCAGTCTGAAAATGCTATTTTGACCCAAGATTTTTTAAAGAAAGTGGGTGTCAGTTTTGTCTGAAGGAAGGCATTAGGGCTCATGTATTTTGTGTTGGGCTCCTAAAACCCACTTTTACAGACCTCACAAAGTCAGCAGCCACTTAAAATGTACTGGGAACAAGTTACAGGAAAATGTCACCAAAGTGCTTATCTCAGCCCAAAAATGCTATTTTGAGCCACGATTTTTTAAAGAAAGTGGGTGTCAGTTTTGTCTGAAGGAAGGCATTAGGGCTCATGTATTTTGTGTTGGGCTCCTAAAACCCACTTTTAGAGACCTCACAAAGTCAGCAGCCACTTAGAATGTACTGGGAACAAGTTACAGGAAAATGTCACCAAAGTGCTTATCTCAGTCTAAAAATGCTATTTTGACCCAAGATTTTTTTAAGAAAGTGGGCGTCAGTTTTGTCTGAAAGAAGGCATTAGGGCTCATGTATTTTGTGTTGGGCTCCTAAAACCCAATTTTACAGACCTCACAAAGTCAGCAGCCACTTAAAATGTACTGGGAACAAGTTACAGGAAAATGTCACCAAAGTGCTTATCTCAGCCCAAAAATGCTATTTTGAACCACGATTTTTTAAAGAAAGTGGGTGTCAGTTTTGTCTGAAGGAAGGCATTAGGGCTCATGTATTTTGTGTTGGGCTCCTAAAACCCACTTTTAGAGACCTCACAAAGTCAGCAGCCACTTAGAATGTACTGGGAACAAGTTACAGGAAAATGTCACCAAAGTGCTTATCTCAGTCTAAAAATGCTATTTTGACCCAAGATTTTTTTAAGAAAGTGGGTGTCAGTTTTGTCTGAAGGAAGGCATTAGGGCTCATGTATTTTGTGTTGGGCTCCTAAAACCCACTTTTACAGACCTCACAAAGTCAGCAGCCACTTAAAATGTACTGGGAACAAGTTACAGGAAAATGTGACCAAAGTGCTTATCTCAGCCCAAAAATGCCATTTTGAGCCACGATTTTTTAAAGAAAGTGGGTGTCAGTTTTGTATGAAGGAAGGCATTGGGGCTCATGTATTTTGTGTTGGGCTCCTAAAACCCACTTTTAGAGACCTCACAAAGTCAGCAGCCACTTAGAATGTACTGGGAACAAGTTACAGGAAAATGTCAAAATAGCATTTTTAGGCTGAGATAAGCACTTTGGTGACACTTTCCTGTAACTTGTTCCCAGTACATTCTAAGTGGCTGCTGACTTTGTGAGGTCTCTAAAAGTGGGTTTTAGGAGCCCAACAAAAAATACATGAGCCCTAATGCCTTCCTTCAGAAAAAACTGACACCCACTTTCTTAAAAATACGTATTATAATATGTGACTCTCTACCTCCCCCTACAGGCTGGTATTATAATATGTTACTCTCTACCTCCCCCTACAGGCTGGTATTATAATATGTTACTCTCTACCTCCCCCTACAAGCTGGTATTATAATATGTTACTCTCTACCTCCCCCTACAGGCTGGTATTATAATATGTTACTCTCTACCTCCCCTACAGGCTGGTATTATAATATGTGACTCTCTACCTCCCCCTACAGTTTGGTATTATAATTTGTTACTCTCTACCTCCCCCTACAGGCTGGTATTATAATATGTGACTCTCTACCTCCCCCTACAGGCTGGTATTATAATATGTGACTCTCTACCTCCCCCTACAGGCTGGTATTATAATATGTTACTCTCTACCTCCCCCTACAGGTTGGTATTATAATATGTGACTCTCTACCTCCCCCTACAGGCTGGTATTATAATATGTTACTCTCTACCTCCCCCTACAGGCTGGTATTATAATATGTTACTCTCTACCTCCCTCTACAGGCTGGTATTATAATATCTTACTCTCTACCTCCCCCTACAGACTGGTATTATACTATGTTACTCTCTACCTCCCCCTACAGGCTGGTATTATAATACTTTACTCTCTACCTCCCTCTACAGGCTGGTATTATAATATCTTACTCTCTACCTCCCCCTACAGACTGGTATTATACTATGTTACTCTCTACCTCCCCCTACAGGCTGGTATAATAATATGTTACTCTCTACCTCCCCCTAGAGGCTGGTATTATAATATGTTACTCTCTACCTCCCCCTAGAGACTGGTATTATACTATGTTACTCTCTACCTCCCCCTACAGGCTGGTATTATAATATGTTACTCTCTACCTCCCCCTACAGGTTGGTATTATAATATGTTACTCTCTACCTCCCCCTACAGGCTGGTATTATAATATGTTACTCTCTACCTCCCCCTATAGGCTGGTATTATAATATGTTACTCTCTACCTCCCCTACAGGCTGGTATTATAATATGTGACTCTCTACCTCCCCCTAAAGGCTGGTATTATAATATGTTACTCTCTACCTCCCCCTACAGGCTGGTATTATAATATGTGACTCTCTACCTCCCCCTACAGGCTGGTATTATAATATGTGACTCTCTACCTCCCCCTACAGGCTGGTATTATAATATGTGACTCTCTACCTCCCCCTACAGGCTGGTATTATAATATGTTACTCTCTACCTCCCCCTACAGGCTGGTATTATAATATGTTACTCTCTACCTCCCCCTATAGGCTGGTATTATAATATGTTACTCTCTACCTCCCTCTACAGGCTGGTATTATAATATGTTACTCTCTACCTCCCTCTACAGGCTGGTATTATAATATCTTACTCTCTACCTCCCCCTACAGACTGGTATTATACTATGTTACTCTCTACCTCCCCCTACAGGCTGGTATAATAATATGTTACTCTCTACCTCCCCCTAGAGGCTGGTATTATAATATGTTACTCTCTACCTCCCCCTAGAGACTGGTATTATACTATGTTACTCTCTACCTCCCCCTACAGGCTGGTATTATAATATGTTACTCTCTACCTCCCCCTACAGGTTGGTATTATAATATGTGACTCTCTACCTCCCCCTACAGGCTGGTATTATAATATGTTACTCTCTACCTCCCTCTACAGGCTGGTATTATAATATCTTACTCTCTACCTCCCCCTAGAGACTGGTATTATACTATGTTACTCTCTACCTCCCCCTACAAGCTGGTATTATAATATGTTACTCTCTACCTCCCCCTACAGGCTGGTATTATAATATGTGACTCTCTACCTCCCCCTACAGGCTGGTATTATAATATTTTACTCTCTACCTCCCCCTACAGGCTGGTATTATAATATGTTACTCTCTACCTCCCCCTACAGGCTGGTATTATAATATGTTACTCTCTACCTCCCCCTACAGGCTGGTATTATACTATGTTACTCTCTACCTCCCCCTAAAGGCTGGTATTATAATATGTTACTCTCTACCTCCCCCTACAGGATGGTATAATAATATGTTAATCTCTACCAATCGATTGATCAATCGGTCGAACAATTAACCCCGGCCCCTCCCCCAGCCACTATATGGGCGTGGCATATCACCTTGGGGGTGTGGTTTCGAGCCGGGGGTGTGGCCTATTGGTGAGGGGGGAGTGGTTTGGAGCTGTGGGCTTGGCCTATCACCAAGGGGGTGTGGTTTGGAGCTATGGGCGTGGCCTATCGCCAAGGGGGGGTGTGGTTTAAGGCTAGGGGTGTGGCCTATCGCCATGGGGGCGTGGTTTGGTGCTGGGGACGTGGCCTGTCGGCTTGGGGCGAGGGGCTGTGGTTTGAAGCTGGGGGCGTGGCCTATCGCCATCGGGGCGTGGTTTGGAGCGGGGGGCGTGGCCTGTCGGCTTGGGGGCGTGGTTTACAGCAGTGGGACTCAAAATAGCAGATCTACAAGCTCGTAGATCATAGCTCTACGAGCTTGTAGATCTGATATCGGCTGGGGGTGGGCGTGGCCTATCACCCCGGGGGGTGGGGTCTGAAGCTGTGGGCGGGGCCTATTGGCTTGGGGGCGAAAAAAATAGCAGATCTACAAGCTCGTAGAGCATAGCTCTACGAGCTTGTAGATCTGCTATTTTTGAGTCCCACTGCTGTATACCACGCCCCCAAGCCAACAAGCCACGCCCCCAGCTCCAAACCACATCCCCATGGCGATAGGCCACGCCCCCAGCTTCAAACCACACACCCCTCGCCGATAGAGGACAAGCACACGGCTTAAGACCCCAATCCAAGGGGAAAGGCCACGCCCCCAAGCCGACAGGCCCCGCCCCCCGCTCCAAACCACGCCCCCATGGCGATAGGCCACACCCCCAGCTTCAAACCACAGCCCCCTCGCCGATAGAGGACAAGCACACAGCTTAAAACCCCAATCCAAGGGGAAAGGCCACGCCCCCGGCTTGAAACCACGCCCCCAAGCCAATAAGCCCCGCCCACAGCTTCAGACCCCACCCCCCAGGGCGATAGGCCACGCCCAACCCCAGCCGATATCAGATCTACAAGCTCGTAGAGCTATGCTCTACGAGCTTGTAGATCTGCTATTTTTGAGTCCCACTGCTGTAAACCACGCCCCCAAGCCGACAGGCCACGCCCCCCGCTCCAAACCATGCCCCCATGGCGATAGGCCACGCCCCCAGCTTCAAACCACACACCCCTCGCCGATAGAGGACAAGCACACGGCTTAAGACCCCAATCCAACGGGAAAGGCCACGCCCCCAGCTTGAAACCACGCCCCCAAGCCAATAGGCCCCGCCCAGAGCTTCAGACCCCATCCCCCGGGGTGATAGGCCACGCCCACCCCCAGCCGATATCAGATCTACAAGCTCGTAGAGCTATGATCTACGAGCTTGTAGATCCGCTATTTTTGAGTCCCACTGCTGTAAACCACGCCCCCAAGCCGATAAGCCACGCCCCCAGCTTCAAACCACGCCTCCAAGCCGACAGGCCCCGCCCACAGCTTCAGACCCCACCCCCCGGGGTGATAGGCCACGCCCAACCCCAGCCGATATCAGATCTACAAGCTCGTAGAGCTATGATCTACGAGCTTGTAGATCTGCTATTTTTGAGTCCCACTGCTGTAAACCACGCCCCCAAGCCGACAGGCCACGCCCCCCGCTCCAAACCACGCCCCGATGGCGATAGGCCACGCCCCCAGCTTCAAACCACAGCCCCTCGCCCCAAGCCGACAGGCCACGCCCCCAGCTCCAAACCACGCCCCCATGTCGATAAGCTACGCCCCTAGCCTTAAACCACACCCCCTTGGCGATAGGCCACGCCCATAGCTCCAAACCACACCCCCTTGGTGATAGGCCAAGCCCATAGCTCCAAACCACTTCCCCCTCACCAATAGGCCACACCCCCGGCTCGAAACCACACCCCCAAGGTGATAGGCCACGCCCACATAGTGGCTGGGGGAGGGGCCGGGGTTAATTGTTCGACCGATTGATCAATCGATTGGTAGAGAGTAACATATTATTATACCAGCCTGTAGGGGGAGGTAGAGAGTAACATATTATAATACCAGCCTGTAGGGGGAGGTAGAGAGTCACATATTATAATACCAACCTGTAGGGGGAGGTAGAGAGTAACATATTATAATACCAGCCTGTAGGGGGAGGTAGAGAGTAACATAGTATAATACCAGTCTCTAGGGGGAGGTAGAGAGTAACATATTATAATACCAGCCTGTAGAGGGAGGTAGAGAGTAACATATTATAATACTAGCCTGTAGGGGGAGGTAGAGAGTAACATATTATAATACCAGCCTGTAGGGGGAGGTAGAGAGTCACATATTATAATACCAACCTGTAGGGGGAGGTAGAGAGTAACATATTATAATACCAGCCTGTAGGGGGAGGTAGAGAGTCACATATTATAATACCAGCCTGTAGGGGGAGGTAGAGAGTCACATATTATAATACCAGCCTATAGGGGGAGGTAGAGAGTCACATATTATAATACCAGACTGTAGGGGGAGGTAGAGAGTAACATATTATAATACCAGCCTGTAGGGGGAGGTAGAGAGTCACATATTATAATACCAGCCTGTAGGGGAGGTAGAGAGTAACATATTATAATACCAGCCTGTAGGGGGAGGTAGAGAGTAACATATTATAATACCAGCCTGTAGGGGGAGGTAGAGAGTAAGATATTATAATACCAGCCTGTAGGGGGAGGTAGAGAGTAACATATTATAATACCAGCCTGTAGAGGGAGGTAGAGGGTAACATATTATAATACCAGCCTGTAGGGGGAGGTAGAGAGTAACATATTATAATACCAGCCTGTAGGGGGAGGTAGAGAGTAACATATTATAATACCAGCCTGTAGGGGGAGGTAGAGAGTAACATATTATAGTACCAGCCTGTAGGGGGAGGTAGAGAGTCACATATTATAATACCAGCCTGTAGGGGAGGTAGAGAGTAACCTATTATAATACCAGCCTGTAGGGGGAGGTAGAGAGTCACATATTATAATACCAGCCTGTAGGGGAAAATGTCACCAAAGTGCTTATCTCAGCCCAAAAATGCTATTTTGAGCCACGATTTTTTAAAGAAAGTGGGTGTCAGTTTTGTCTGAAGGAAGGCATTAGGGCTCATGTATTTTGTGTTGGGCTCCTAAAACCCACTTTTAGAGACCTCACAAAGTCAGCAGCCACTTAGAATGTACTGGGAACAAGTTACAGGAAAATGTCACCAAAGTGCTTATCTCAGTCTAAAAATGCTATTTTGACCCAAGATTTTTTTAAGAAAGTGGGTGTCAGTTTTGTCTGAAAGAAGGCATTAGGGCTCATGTATTTTGTGTTGGGCTCCTAAAACCCACTTTTACAGACCTCACAAAGTCAGCAGCCACTTAAAATGTACTGGGAACAAGTTACAGGAAAATGTCACCAAAGTGCTTATCTCAGCCCAAAAATGCTATTATGAGCCACGATTTGTTAAGGAAAGTGGGTGTCAGTTTTGTCTGAAGGAAGGCATTAGGGCTCATGTATTTTGTGTTGGGCTCCTAAAACCCACTTTTAGAGACCTCACAAAGTCAGCAGCCACTTAGAATGTACTGGGAACAAGTTACAGGAAAATGTCACCAAAGTGATTATCTCAGTCTGAAAATGCTATTTTGACCCAAGATTTTTTAAAGAAAGTGGGTGTCAGTTTTGTCTGAAGGAAGGCATTAGGGCTCATGTATTTTGTGTTGGGCTCCTAAAACCCACTTTTACAGACCTCATAAAGTCAGCAGCCACTTAAAATGTACTGGGAACAAGTTACAGGAAAATGTCACCAAAGTGCTTATCTCAGCCCAAAAATGCTATTTTGAGCCACGATTTTTTAAAGAAAGTGGGTGTCAGTTTTGTCTGAAGGAAGGCATTAGGGCTCATGTATTTTGTGTTGGGCTCCTAAAACCCACTTTTAGAGACCTCACAAAGTCAGCAGCCACTTAGAATGTACTGGGAACAAGTTACAGGAAAATGTCACCAAAGTGCTTATCTCAGTCTAAAAATGCTATTTTGACCCAAGATTTTTTTAAGAAAGTGGGCGTCAGTTTTGTCTGAAAGAAGGCATTAGGGCTCATGTATTTTGTGTTGGGCTCCTAAAACCCAATTTTACAGACCTCACAAAGTCAGCAGCCACTTAAAATGTACTGGGAACAAGTTACAGGAAAATGTCACCAAAGTGCTTATCTCAGCCCAAAAATGCTATTTTGAACCACGATTTTTTAAAGAAAGTGGGTGTCAGTTTTGTCTGAAGGAAGGCATTAGGGCTCATGTATTTTGTGTTGGGCTCCTAAAACCCACTTTTAGAGACCTCACAAAGTCAGCAGCCACTTAGAATGTACTGGGAACAAGTTACAGGAAAATGTCACCAAAGTGCTTATCTCAGTCTAAAAATGCTATTTTGACCCAAGATTTTTTTAAGAATGTGGGTGTCAGTTTTGTCTGAAGGAAGGCATTAGGGCTCATGTATTTTGTGTTGGGCTCCTAAAACCCACTTTTACAGACCTCACAAAGTCAGCAGCCACTTAAAATGTACTGGGAACAAGTTACAGGAAAATGTGACCAAAGTGCTTATCTCAGCCCAAAAATGCCATTTTGAGCCACGATTTTTTAAAGAAAGTGGGTGTCAGTTTTGTATGAAGGAAGGCATTGGGGCTCATGTATTTTGTGTTGGGCTCCTAAAACCCACTTTTAGAGACCTCACAAAGTCAGCAGCCACTTAGAATGTACTGGGAACAAGTTACAGGAAAATGTCAAAATAGCATTTTTAGGCTGAGATAAGCACTTTGGTGACACTTTCCTGTAACTTGTTCCCAGTACATTCTAAGTGGCTGCTGACTTTGTGAGGTCTCTAAAAGTGGGTTTTAGGAGCCCAACACAAAATACATGAGCCCTAATGCCTTCCTTCAGACAAAACTGACACCCACTTTCTTAAAAATACGTATTATAATATGTGACTCTCTACCTCCCCCTACAGGCTGGTATTATAATATGTTACTCTCTACCTCCCCCTACAGGCTGGTATTATAATATGTTACTCTCTACCTCCCCCTACAGGCTGGTATTATAATATGTTACTCTCTACCTCCCCCTACAGGCTGGTATTATAATATGTTACTCTCTACCTCCCCTACAGGCTGGTATTATAATATGTGACTCTCTACCTCCCCCTACAGGCTGGTATTATAATATGTTACTCTCTACCTCCCCCTACAGGCTGGTATTATAATATGTGACTCTCTACCTCCCCCTACAGGCTGGTATTATAATATGTGACTCTCTACCTCCCCCTACAGGCTGGTATTATAATATGTTACTCTCTACCTCCCCCTACAGGTTGGTATTATAATATGTGACTCTCTACCTCCCCCTACAGGCTGGTATTATAATATGTTACTCTCTACCTCCCCCTACAGGCTGGTATTATAATATGTTACTCTCTACCGCCCTCTACAGGCTGGTATTATAATATCTTACTCTCTACCTCCCCCTACAGACTGGTATTATACTATGTTACTCTCTACCTCCCCCTACAGGCTGGTATTATAATACGTTACTCTCTACCTCCCTCTACAGGCTGGTATTATAATATCTTACTCTCTACCTCCCCCTACAGACTGGTATTATACTATGTTACTCTCTACCTCCCCCTACAGGCTGGTATAATAATATGTTACTCTCTACCTCCCCCTAGAGGCTGGTATTATAATATGTTACTCTCTACCTCCCCCTAGAGACTGGTATTATACTATGTTACTCTCTACCTCCCCCTACAGGCTGGTATTATAATATGTTACTCTCTACCTCCCCCTACAGGTTGGTATTATAATATGTTACTCTCTACCTCCCCCTACAGGCTGGTATTATAATATGTTACTCTCTACCTCCCCCTATAGGCTGGTATTATAATATGTTACTCTCTACCTCCCCTACAGGCTGGTATTATAATATGTGACTCTCTACCTCCCCCTACAGGCTGGTATTATAATATGTTACTCTCTACCTCCCCCTACAGGCTGGTATTATAATATGTGACTCTCTACCTCCCCCTACAGGCTGGTATTATAATATGTGACTCTCTACCTCCCCCTACAGGCTGGTATTATAATATGTGACTCTCTACCTCCCCCTACAGGCTGGTATTATAATATGTTACTCTCTACCTCCCCCTACAGGCTGGTATTATAATATGTTACTCTCTACCTCCCCCTATAGGCTGGTATTATAATATGTTACTCTCTACCTCCCTCTACAGGCTGGTATTATAATATGTTACTCTCTACCTCCCTCTACAGGCTGGTATTATAATATCTTACTCTCTACCTCCCCCTACAGACTGGTATTATACTATGTTACTCTCTACCTCCCCCTACAGGCTGGTATAATAATATGTTACTCTCTACCTCCCCCTAGAGGCTGGTATTATAATATGTTACTCTCTACCTCCCCCTACAGGCTGGTATTATACTATGTTACTCTCTACCTCCCCCTAAAGGCTGGTATTATAATATGTTACTCTCTACCTCCCCCTACAGGATGGTATAATAATATGTTAATCTCTACCAATCGATTGATCAATCGGTCGAACAATTAACCCCGGCCCCTCCCCCAGCCACTATGTGGGCGTGGCATATCACCTTGGGGGTGTGGTTTCGAGCCGGGGGTGTGGCCTATTGGTGAGGGGGGAGTGGTTTGGAGCTGTGGGCTTGGCCTATCACCAAGGGGGTGTGGTTTGGAGCTATGGGCGTGGCCTATCGCCAAGGGGGGGTGTGGTTTAAGGCTAGGGGTGTGGCCTATCGCCATGGGGGCGTGGTTTGGTGCTGGGGACGTGGCCTGTCGGCTTGGGGCGAGGGGCTGTGGTTTGAAGCTGGGGGCGTGGCCTATCGCCATCGGGGCGTGGTTTGGAGCGGGGGGCGTGGCCTGTCGGCTTGGGGGCGTGGTTTACAGCAGTGGGACTCAAAAATAGCAGATCTACAAGCTCGTAGATCATAGCTCTACGAGCTTGTAGATCTGATATCGGCTGGGGGTGGGCGTGGCCTATCACCCCGGGGGGTGGGGTCTGAAGCTGTGGGCGGGGCCTATTGGCTTGGGGGCGAAAGAAATAGCAGATCTACGAGCATAGCCCTACGAGCTTGTAGATCTGCTATTTTTGAGTCCCACTGCTGTATACCACGCCCCCAAGCCAACAAGCCACGCCCCCAGCTCCAAACCACATCCCCATGGCGATAGGCCACGCCCCCAGCTTCAAACCACACACCCCTCGCCGATAGAGGACAAGCACACGGCTTAAGACCCCAATCCAAGGGGAAAGGCCACGCCCCCAAGCCGACAGGCCCCGCCCCCCGCTCCAAACCACGCCCCCATGGCGATAGGCCACGCCCCCAGCTTCAAACCACAGCCCCCTCGCCGATAGAGGACAAGCACACAGCTTAAAACCCCAATCCAAGGGGAAAGGCCACGCCCCCGGCTTGAAACCACGCCCCCAAGCCAATAAGCCCCGCCCACAGCTTCAGACCCCACCCCCCAGGGCGATAGGCCACGCCCAACCCCAGCCGATATCAGATCTACAAGCTCGTAGAGCTATGCTCTACGAGCTTGTCGATCTGCTATTTTTGAGTCCCACTGCTGTAAACCACGCCCCCAAGCCGACAGGCCACGCCCCCCGCTCCAAACCATGCCCCCATGGCGATAGGCCACGCCCCCAGCTTCAAACCACACACCCCTCGCCGATAGAGGACAAGCACACGGCTTAAGACCCCAATCCAACGGGAAAGGCCACGCCCCCAGCTTGAAACCACGCCCCCAAGCCAATAGGCCCCGCCCAGAGCTTCAGACCCCATCCCCCGGGGTGATAGGCCACGCCCACCCCCAGCCGATATCAGATCTACAAGCTCGTAGAGCTATGATCTACGAGCTTGTAGATCCGCTATTTTTGAGTCCCACTGCTGTAAACCACGCCCCCAAGCCGATAAGCCACGCCCCCAGCTTCAAACCACGCCTCCAAGCCGACAGGCCCCGCCCACAGCTTCAGACCCCACCCCCCGGGGTGATAGGCCACGCCCAACCCCAGCCGATATCAGATCTACAAGCTCGTAGAGCTATGATCTACGAGCTTGTAGATCTGCTATTTTTGAGTCCCACTGCTGTATACCACGCCCCCAAGCCAACAAGCCACGCCCCCAGCTCCAAACCACATCCCCATGGCGATAGGCCACGCCCCCAGCTTCAAACCACACACCCCTCGCCGATAGAGGACAAGCACACGGCTTAAGACCCCAATCCAAGGGGAAAGAACACGCCCCCAAGCCGACAGGCCCCGCCCCCCGCTCCAAACCACGCCCCCATGGCGATAGGCCACGCCCCCAGCTTCAAACCACAGCCCCCTCGCCGATAGAGGACAAGCACACAGCTTAAAACCCCAATCCAAGGGGAAAGGCCACGCCCCCGGCTTGAAACCACGCCCCCAAGCCAATAAGCCCCGCCCACAGCTTCAGACCCCACCCCCCAGGGCGATAGGCCACGCCCAACCCCAGCCGATATCAGATCTACAAGCTCGTAGAGCTATGCTCTACGAGCTTGTCGATCTGCTATTTTTGAGTCCCACTGCTGTAAACCACGCCCCCAAGCCGACAGGCCACGCCCCCCGCTCCAAACCATGCCCCCATGGCGATAGGCCACGCCCCCAGCTTCAAACCACACACCCCTCGCCGATAGAGGACAAGCACACGGCTTAAGACCCCAATCCAACGGGAAAGGCCACGCCCCCAGCTTGAAACCACGCCCCCAAGCCAATAGGCCCCGCCCAGAGCTTCAGACCCCATCCCCCGGGGTGATAGGCCACGCCCACCCCCAGCCGATATCAGATCTACAAGCTCGTAGAGCTATGATCTACGAGCTTGTAGATCCGCTATTTTTGAGTCCCACTGCTGTAAACCACGCCCCCAAGCCGATAAGCCACGCCCCCAGCTTCAAACCACGCCTCCAAGCCGACAGGCCCCGCCCACAGCTTCAGACCCCACCCCCCGGGGTGATAGGCCACGCCCAACCCCAGCCGATATCAGATCTACAAGCTCGTAGAGCTATGATCTACGAGCTTGTAGATCTGCTATTTTTGAGTCCCACTGCTGTAAACCACGCCCCCAAGCCGACAGGCCACGCCCCCCGCTCCAAACCACGCCCCGATGGCGATAGGCCACGCCCCCAGCTTCAAACCACAGCCCCTCGCCCCAAGCCGACAGGCCACGCCCCCAGCTCCAAACCACGCCCCCATGTCGATAGGCTACGCCCCTAGCCTTAAACCACACCCCCTTGGCGATAGGCCACGCCCATAGCTCCAAACCACACCCCCTTGGTGATAGGCCAAGCCCATAGCTCCAAACCACTTCCCCCTCACCAATAGGCCACACCCCCGGCTCGAAACCACACCCCCAAGGTGATAGGCCACGCCCACATAGTGGCTGGGGGAGGGGCCGGGGTTAATTGTTCGACCGATTGATCAATCGATTGGTAGAGAGTAACATATTATTATACCAGCCTGTAGGGGGAGGTAGAGAGTAACATATTATAATACCAGCCTGTAGGGGGAGGTAGAGAGTCACATATTATAATACCAACCTGTAGGGGGAGGTAGAGAGTAACATATTATAATACCAGCCTGTAGGGGGAGGTAGAGAGTAACATAGTATAATACCAGTCTCTAGGGGGAGGTAGAGAGTAACATATTATAATACCAGCCTTTAGGGGGAGGTAGAGAGTAACATATTATTATACCAGCCTGTAGGGGGAGGTAGAGAGTAACATATTATAATACCAGCCTGTAGAGGGAGGTAGAGAGTAACATATTATAATACTAGCCTGTAGGGGGAGGTAGAGAGTAACATATTATAATACCAGCCTGTAGGGGGAGGTAGAGAGTCACATATTATAATACCAACCTGTAGGGGGAGGTAGAGAGTAACATATTATAATACCAGCCTGTAGGGGGAGGTAGAGAGTCACATATTATAATACCAGCCTGTAGGGGGAGGTAGAGAGTCACATATTATAATACCAGCCTATAGGGGGAGGTAGAGAGTCACATATTATAATACCAGCCTGTAGGGGGAGGTAGAGAGTAACATATTATAATACCAGCCTGTAGGGGGAGGTAGAGAGTCACATATTATAATACCAGCCTGTAGGGGAGGTAGAGAGTAACATATTATAATACCAGCCTGTAGGGGGAGGTAGAGAGTAACATATTATAATACCAGCCTGTAGGGGGAGGTAGAGAGTAACATATTATAATACCAGCCTGTAGGGGGAGGTAGAGAGTAAAATATTATAATACCAGCCTGTAGAGGGAGGTAGAGGGTAACATATTATAATACCAGCCTGTAGGGGGAGGTAGAGAGTAACATATTATAATACCAGCCTGTAGGGGGAGGTAGAGAGTAACATATTATAATACCAGCCTGTAGGGGGAGGTAGAGAGTAACATATTATAGTACCAGCCTGTAGGGGGAGGTAGAGAGTCACATATTATAATACCAGCCTGTAGGGGAGGTAGAGAGTAACCTATTATAATACCAGCCTGTAGGGGGAGGTAGAGAGTCACATATTATAATACCAGCCTGTAGGGGAAAATGTCACCAAAGTGCTTATCTCAGCCCAAAAATGCTATTTTGAGCGACGATTTTTTAAAGAAAGTGGGTGTCAGTTTTGTCTGAAGGAAGGCAGTAGGGCTCATGTATTTTGTGTTGGGCTCCTAAAACCCACTTTTAGAGACCTCACAAAGTCAGCAGCCACTTAGAATGTACTGGGAACAAGTTACAGGAAAATGTCACCAAAGTGCTTATCTCAGTCTAAAAATGCTATTTTGACCCAAGATTTTTTTAAGAAAGTGGGTGTCAGTTTTGTCTGAAAGAAGGCATTAGGGCTCATGTATTTTGTGTTGGGCTCCTAAAACCCACTTTTAGAGACCTCACAAAGTCAGCAGCCACTTAGAATGTACTGGGAACAAGTTACAGGAAAATGTCACCAAAGTGATTATCTCACTCTGAAAATGCTATTTTGACCCAAGATTTTTTAAAGAAAGTGGGTGTCAGTTTTGTCTGAAGGAAGGCATTAGGGCTCATGTATTTTGTGTTGGGCTCCTAAAACCCACTTTTACAGACCTCACAAAGTCAGCAGCCACTTAAAATGTACTGGGAACAAGTTACAGGAAAATGTCACCAAAGTGCTTATCTCAGCCCAAAAATGCATTGAGCCACGATTTTTTAAGGAAAGTGGGTGTCAGTTTTGTCTGAAGGAAGGCATTAGGGCTCATGTATTTTGTGTTGGGCTCCTAAAACCCACTTTTAGAGACCTCACAAAGTCAGCAGCCACTTAGAATGTACTGGGAACAAGTTATAGGAAAATGTCACCAAAGTGCTTATCTCAGTCTAAAAATGCTATTTTGACCCAAGATTTTTTTAAAGAAAGTGGGTGTCAGTTTTGTCTGAAAGAAGGCATTAGGGCTCATGTATTTTGTGTTGGGCTCCTAAAACCCACTTTTACAGACATCACAAAGTCAGCAGCCACTTAAAATGTACTGGGAACAAGTTACAGGAAAATGTCACCAAAGTGCTTATCTCAGCCCAAAAATGCTATTTTGAGCCACGATTTTTTAAAGAAAGTGGGTGTCAGTTTTGTCTGAAGGAAGGCATTAGGGCTCATGTATTTTGTGTTGGGCTCCTAAAACCCACTTTTAGAGACCTCACAAAGTCAGCTGCCACTTAGAATGTACTGGGAACAAGTTACAGGAAAATGTCACCAAAGTGCTTATCTCAGTCTAAAAATGCTATTTTGACCCAAGATTTTTTTAAGAAAGTGGGTGTCAGTTTTGTCTGAAAGAAGGCATTAGGGCTCATGTATTTTGTGTTGGGCTCCTAAAACCCACTTTTAGAGACCTCACAAAGTCAGCAGCCACTTAGAATGTACTGGGAACAAGTTACAGGAAAATGTCACCAAAGTGCTTATCTCAGCCCAAAAATGCTATTTTGAGCCACGATTTTTTAAAGAAAGTGGGTGTCAGTTTTGTCTGAAGGAAGGCATTAGGGCTCATGTATTTTGTGTTGGGCTCCTAAAACCCACTTTTAGAGACCTCACAAAGTCAGCAGCCACTTAGAATGTACTGGGAACAAGTTACAGGAAAATGTCACCAAAGTGCTTATCTCAGTCTAAAAATGCTATTTTGACCCAAGATTTTTTTAAGAAAGTGGGTGTCAGTTTTGTCTGAAGGAAGGCATTAGGGCTCATGTATTTTGTGTTGGGCTCCTAAAACCCAATTTTACAGACCTCACAAAGTCAGCAGCCACTTAAAATGTACTGGGAACAAGTTACAGGAAAATGTGACCAAAGTGCTTATCTCAGCCCAAAAATGCCATTTTGAGCCACGATTTTTTAAAGAAAGTGGGTGTCAGTTTTGTATGAAGGAAGGCATTGGGGCTCATGTATTTTGTGTTAGGCTCCTAAAACCCACTTTTAGAGACCTCACAAAGTCAGCAGCCACTTAGAATGTACTGGGAACAAGTTACAGGAAAATGTCAAAATAGCATTTTTAGGCTGAGATAAGCACTTTGGTGACACTTTCCTGTAACTTGTTCCCAGTACATTCTAAGTGGCTGCTGACTTTGTGAGGTCTCTAAAAGTGGGTTTTAGGAGCCCAACACAAAATACATGAGCCCTAATGCCTTCCTTCAGACAAAACTGACACCCACTTTCTTAAAAATACGTATTATAATATGTGACTCTCTACCTCCCCCTACAGGCTGGTATTATAATATGTTACTCTCTACCTCCCCCTACAGGCTGGTATTATAATATGTTACTCTCTACCTCCCCCTACAGGCTGGTATTATAATATGTTACTCTCTACCTCCCCCTACAGGCTGGTATTATAATATGTTACTCTCTACCTCCCCTACAGGCTGGTATTATAATATGTGACTCTCTACCTCCCCCTACAGGCTGGTATTATAATATGTTACTCTCTACCTCCCCCTACAGGCTGGTATTATAATATGTGACTCTCTACCTCCCCCTACAGGCTGGTATTATAATATGTGACTCTCTACCTCCCCCTACAGGCTGGTATTATAATATGTGACTCTCTACCTCCCCCTACAGGTTGGTATTATAATATATTACTCTCTACCTCCCCCTACAGGTTGGTATTATAATATGTGACTCTCTACCTCCCCCTACAGGCTGGTATTATAATATGTTACTCTCTACCTCCCCCTACAGGCTGGTATTATAATATGTTACTCTCTACCTCCCTCTACAGGCTGGTATTATAATATCTTACTCTCTACCTCCCCCTACAGACTGGTATTATACTATGTTACTCTCTACCTCCCCCTACAGGCTGGTATTATAATATGTTACTCTCTACCTCCCTCTACAGGCTGGTATTATAATATCTTACTCTCTACCTCCCCCTACAGACTGGTATTATACTATGTTACTCTCTACCTCCCCCTACAGGCTGGTATAATAATATGTTACTCTCTACCTCCCCCTAGAGGCTGGTATTATAATATGTTACTCTCTACCTCCCCCTAGAGACTGGTATTATACTATGTTACTCTCTACCTCCCCCTAAAGGCTGGTATTATAATATGTTACTCTCTACCTCCCCCTACAGGTTGGTATTATAATATGTTACTCTCTACCTCCCCCTACAGGCTGGTATTATAATATGTTACTCTCTACCTCCCCCTACAGGCTGGTATTATAATATGTTACTCTCTACCTCCCCTACAGGCTGGTATTATAATATGTGACTCTCTACCTCCCCCTACAGGCTGGTATTATAATATGTTACTCTCTACCTCCCCCTACAGGCTGGTATTATAATATGTGACTCTCTACCTCCCCCTACAGGCTGGTATTATAATATGTGACTCTCTACCTCCCCCTACAGGCTGGTATTATAATATGTTACTCTCTACCTCCCCCTACAGGCTGGTATTATAATATGTTACTCTCTACCTCCCCCTATAGGCTGGTATTATAATATGTTACTCTCTACCTCCCTCTACAGGCTGGTATTATAATATGTTACTCTCTACCTCCCTCTACAGGCTGGTATTATAATATCTTACTCTCTACCTCCCCCTACAGACTGGTATTATACTAAGTTACTCTCTACCTCCCCCTACAGGCTGGTATAATAATATGTTACTCTCTACCTCCCCCTAGAGGCTGGTATTATAATATGTTACTCTCTACCTCCCCCTAGAGACTGGTATTATACTATGTTACTCTCTACCTCCCCCTACAGGCTGGTATTATAATATGTTACTCTCTACCTCCCCCTACAGGTTGGTATTATAATATGTGACTCTCTACCTCCCCCTACAGGCTGGTATTATAATATGTTACTCTCTACCTCCCCCTACAGGCTGGTATTATAATATGTTACTCTCTACCTCCCCCTACAGACTGGTATTATACTATGTTACTCTCTACCTCCCCCTACAGGCTGGTATTATAATATGTTACTCTCTACCTCCCTCTACAGGCTGGTATTATAATATCTTACTCTCTACCTCCCCCTAGAGACTGGTATTATACTATGTTACTCTCTACCTCCCCCTACAGGCTGGTATTATAATATGTTACTCTCTACCTCCCCCTACAGGCTGGTATTATAATATGTGACTCTCTACCTCCCCCTACAGGCTGGTATTATAATATTTTACTCTCTACCTCCCCCTACAGGCTGGTATTATAATATGTTACTCTATACCTCCCCCTACAGGCTGGTATTATAATATGTTACTCTCTACCTCCCCCTACAGGCTGGTATTATACTATGTTACTCTCTACCTCCCCCTACAGGATGGTATAATAATATGTTAATCTCTACCAATCGATTGATCAATCGGTCGAACAATTAACCCCGGCCCCTCCCCCAGCCACTATGTGGGCGTGGCATATCACCTTGGGGGTGTGGTTTCGAGCCGGGGGTGTGGCCTATTGGTGAGGGGGGAGTGGTTTGGAGCTGTGGGCTTGGCCTATCACCAAGGGGGTGTGGTTTGGAGCTATGGGCGTGGCCTATCGCCAAGTGGGGGTGTGGTTTAAGGCTAGGGGTGTGGCCTATCGCCATGGGGGCGTGGTTTGGTGCTGGGGACGTGGCCTGTCGGCTTGGGGCGAGGGGCTGTGGTTTGAAGCTGGGGGCGTGGCCTATCGCCATCGGGGCGTGGTTTGGAGCAGGGGGCGTGGCCTGTCGGCTTGGGGGCGTGGTTTACAGCAGTGGGACTCAAAAATAGCAGATCTACAAGCTCGTAGATCATAGCTCTACGAGCTTGTAGATCTGATATCGGCTGGGGGTGGGCGTGGCCTATCACCCCGGGGGGTGGGGTCTGAAGCTGTGGGCGGGGCCTATTGGCTTGGGGGCGAAAAAAATAGCAGATCTACAAGCTCGTAGAGCATAGCTCTACGAGCTTGTAGATCTGCTATTTTTGAGTCCCACTGCTGTATACCACGCCCCCAAGCCAACAAGCCACGCCCCCAGCTCCAAACCACATCCCCATGGCGATAGGCCACGCCCCCAGCTTCAAACCACACACCCCTCGCCGATAGAGGACAAGCACACGGCTTAAGACCCCAATCCAAGGGGAAAGGCCACGCCCCCAAGCCGACAGGCCCCGCCCCCCGCTCCAAACCACGCCCCCATGGCGATAGGCCACGCCCCCAGCTTCAAACCACAGCCCCCTCGCCGATAGAGGACAAGCACACAGCTTAAAACCCCAATCCAAGGGGAAAGGCCACGCCCCCGGCTTGAAACCACGCCCCCAAGCCAATAAGCCCCGCCCACAGCTTCAGACCCCACCCCCCAGGGCGATAGGCCACGCCCAACCCCAGCCGATATCAGATCTACAAGCTCGTAGAGCTATGCTCTACGAGCTTGTAGATCTGCTA
This sequence comes from Gymnoscopelus braueri, assembly GCF_963280865.1. NCBI lineage: Eukaryota > Metazoa > Chordata > Actinopteri > Myctophiformes > Myctophidae > Gymnoscopelus > Gymnoscopelus braueri. The sequence goes on along the minus strand of NW_027660383.1, from coordinate 17,771 downwards.
TTTTTGAGTCCCACTGCTGTAAACCACGCCCCCAAGCCGACAGGCCACGCCCCCCGCTCCAAACCATGCCCCCATGGCGATAGGCCACGCCCCCAGCTTCAAACCACACACCCCTCGCCGATAGAGGACAAGCACACGGCTTAAGACCCCAATCCAACGGGAAAGGCCACGCCCCCAGCTTGAAACCACGCCCCCAAGCCAATAGGCCCCGCCCAGAGCTTCAGACCCCATCCCCCGGGGTGATAGGCCACGCCCACCCCCAGCCGATATCAGATCTACAAGCTCGTAGAGCTATGATCTACGAGCTTGTAGATCCGCTATTTTTGAGTCCCACTGCTGTAAACCACGCCCCCAAGCCGATAAGCCACGCCCCCAGCTTCAAACCACGCCTCCAAGCCGACAGGCCCCGCCCACAGCTTCAGACCCCACCCCCCGGGGTGATAGGCCACGCCCAACCCCAGCCGATATCAGATCTACAAGCTCGTAGAGCTATGATCTACGAGCTTGTAGATCTGCTATTTTTGAGTCCCACTGCTGTAAACCACGCCCCCAAGCCGACAGGCCACGCCCCCCGCTCCAAACCACGCCCCGATGGCGATAGGCCACGCCCCCAGCTTCAAACCACAGCCCCTCGCCCCAAGCCGACAGGCCACGCCCCCAGCTCCAAACCACGCCCCCATGTCGATAGGCTACGCCCCTAGCCTTAAACCACACCCCCTTGGCGATAGGCCACGCCCATAGCTCCAAACCACACCCCCTTGGTGATAGGCCAAGCCCATAGCTCCAAACCACTTCCCCCTCACCAATAGGCCACACCCCCGGCTCGAAACCACACCCCCAAGGTGATAGGCCACGCCCACATAGTGGCTGGGGGAGGGGCCGGGGTTAATTGTTCGACCGATTGATCAATCGATTGGTAGAGAGTAACATATTATTATACCAGCCTGTAGGGGGAGGTAGAGAGTAACATATTATAATACCAGCCTGTAGGGGGAGGTAGAGAGTCACATATTATAATACCAACCTGTAGGGGGAGGTAGAGAGTAACATATTATAATACCAGCCTGTAGGGGGAGGTAGAGAGTAACATAGTATAATACCAGTCTCTAGGGGGAGGTAGAGAGTAACATATTATAATACCAGCCTTTAGGGGGAGGTAGAGAGTAACATATTATTATACCAGCCTGTAGGGGGAGGTAGAGAGTAACATATTATAATACCAGCCTGTAGAGGGAGGTAGAGAGTAACATATTATAATACTAGCCTGTAGGGGGAGGTAGAGAGTAACATATTATAATACCAGCCTGTAGGGGGAGGTAGAGAGTCACATATTATAATACCAACCTGTAGGGGGAGGTAGAGAGTAACATATTATAATACCAGCCTGTAGGGGGAGGTAGAGAGTCACATATTATAATACCAGCCTGTAGGGGGAGGTAGAGAGTCACATATTATAATACCAGCCTATAGGGGGAGGTAGAGAGTCACATATTATAATACCAGCCTGTAGGGGGAGGTAGAGAGTAACATATTATAATACCAGCCTGTAGGGGGAGGTAGAGAGTCACATATTATAATACCAGCCTGTAGGGGAGGTAGAGAGTAACATATTATAATACCAGCCTGTAGGGGGAGGTAGAGAGTAACATATTATAATACCAGCCTGTAGGGGGAGGTAGAGAGTAACATATTATAATACCAGCCTGTAGGGGGAGGTAGAGAGTAACATATTATAATACCAGCCTGTAGAGGGAGGTAGAGAGTAACATATTATAATACCAGCCTGTAGGGGGAGGTAGAGAGTAACATATTATAATACCAGCCTGTAGGGGGAGGTAGAGAGTAACATATTATAATACCAGCCTGTAGGGGGAGGTAGAGAGTAACATATTATAGTACCAGCCTGTAGGGGGAGGTAGAGAGTCACATATTATAATACCAGCCTGTAGGGGAGGTAGAGAGTAACCTATTATAATACCAGCCTGTAGGGGGAGGTAGAGAGTCACATATTATAATACCAGCCTGTAGGGGAAAATGTCACCAAAGTGCTTATCTCAGCCCAAAAATGCTATTTTGAGCCACGATTTTTTAAAGAAAGTGGGTGTCAGTTTTGTCTGGAGGAAGGCATTAGGGCTCATGTATTTTGTGTTGGGCTCCTAAAACCCACTTTTAGAGACCTCACAAAGTCAGCAGCCACTTAGAATGTACTGGGAACAAGTTACAGGAAAATGTCACCAAAGTGCTTATCTCAGTCTAAAAATGCTATTTTGACCCAAGATTTTTTTAAGAAAGTGGGTGTCAGTTTTGTCTGAAAGAAGGCATTAGGGCTCATGTATTTTGTGTTGGGCTCCTAAAACCCACTTTTAGAGACCTCACAAAGTCAGCAGCCACTTAGAATGTACTGGGAACAAGTTACAGGAAAATGTCACCAAAGTGATTATCTCACTCTGAAAATGCTATTTTGACCCAAGATTTTTTAAAGAAAGTGGGTGTCAGTTTTGTCTGAAGGAAGGCATTAGGGCTCATGTATTTTGTGTTGGGCTCCTAAAACCCACTTTTACAGACCTCACAAAGTCAGCAGCCACTTAAAATGTACTGGGAACAAGTTACAGGAAAATGTCACCAAAGTGCTTATCTCAGCCCAAAAATGCTATTTTGAGCCACGATTTTTTAAGGAAAGTGGGTGTCAGTTTTGTCTGAAGGAAGGCATTAGGGCTCATGTATTTTGTGTTGGGCTCCTAAAACCCACTTTTAGAGACCTCACAAAGTCAGCAGCCACTTAGAATGTACTGGGAACAAGTTACAGGAAAATGTCACCAAAGTGATTATCTCAGTCTGAAAATGCTATTTTGACCCAAGATTTTTTAAAGAAAGTGGGTGTCAGTTTTGTCTGAAGGAAGGCATTAGGGCTCATGTATTTTGTGTTGGGCTCCTAAAACCCACTTTTAGAGACCTCACAAAGTCAGCAGCCACTTAGAATGTACTGGGAACAAGTTACAGGAAAATGTCACCAAAGTGCTTATCTCAGTCTAAAAATGCTATTTTGACCCAAGATTTTTTAAAGAAAGTGGGTGTCAGTTTTGTCTGAAGGAAGGCATTAGGGCTCATGTATTTTGTGTTGGGCCCCTAAAACCCACTTTTACAGACCTCACAAAGTCAGCAGCCACTTAAAATGTACTGGGAACAAGTTACAGGAAAATGTCACCAAAGTGCTTATCTCAGCCCAAAAATGCTATTTTGAACCACGATTTTTTAAAGAAAGTGGGTGTCAGTTTTGTCTGAAGGAAGGCATTAGGGCTCATGTATTTTGTGTTGGGCTCCTAAAACCCACTTTTAGAGACCTCACAAAGTCAGCAGCCACTTAGAATGTACTAGGAACAAGTTACAGGAAAATGTCACCAAAGTGCTTATCTCAGTCTAAAAATGCTATTTTGACCCAAGATTTTTTTAAGAAAGTGGGTGTCAGTTTTGTCTGAAGGAAGGCATTAGGGCTCATGTATTTTGTGTTGGGCTCCTAAAACCCACTTTTACAGACCTCACAAAGTCAGCAGCCACTTAGAATGTACTGGGAACAAGTTACAGGAAAATGTCAAAATAGCATTTTTAGGCTGAGATAAGCACTTTGGTGACACTTTCCTGTAACTTGTTCCCAGTACATTCTAAGTGGCTGCTGACTTTGTGAGGTCTCTAAAAGTGGGTTTTAGGAGCCCAACACAAAATACATGAGCCCTAATGCCTTCCTTCAGACAAAACTGACACCCACTTTCTTAAAAATACGTATTATAATATGTGACTCTCTACCTCCCCCTACAGGCTGGTATTATAATATGTTACTCTCTACCTCCCCCTACAGGCTGGTATTATAATATGTGACTCTCTACCTCCCCCTACAGGTTGGTATTATAATATGTGACTCTCTACCTCCCCCTACAGGCTGGTATTATAATATGTTACTCTCTACCTCCCCCTACAGGCTGGTATTATAATATGTGACTCTCTACCTCCCCCTACAGGCTGGTATTATAATATGTGACTCTCTACCTCCCCCTACAGGCTGGTATTATAATATGTGACTCTCTACCTCCCCCTACAGGCTGGTATTATAATATGTTACTCTCTACCTCCCCCTACAGGTTGGTATTATAATATGTGACTCTCTACCTCCCCCTACAGGCTGGTATTATAATATGTTACTCTCTACCTCCCCCTACAGGCTGGTATTATAATATTTTACTCTCTACCTCCCTCTACAGGCTGGTATTATAATATCTTACTCTCTACCTCCCCCTACAGACTGGTATTATACTATGTTACTCTCTACCTCCCCCTACAGGCTGGTATTATAATATGTTACTCTCTACCTCCCTCTACAGGCTGGTATTATAATATCTTACTCTCTACCTCCCCCTACAGACTGGTATTATACTATGTTACTCTCTACCTCCCCCTACAGGCTGGTATAATAATATGTTACTCTCTACCTCCCCCTACAGGCTGGTACTATAATATGTTACTCTCTACCTCCCCCTACAGGCTGGTATTATAATATGTTACTCTCTACCTCCCCCTACAGGCTGGTATTATAATATGTTACTCTCTACCTCCCCCTACAGGCTGGTATTATAATATGTTACTCTCTACCTCCCTCTACAGGCTGGTATTATAATATGTTACTCTCTACCTCCCCCTACAGGCTGGTATTATAATATGTTACTCTCTACCTCCCCCTACAGGCTGGTATTATAATATGTTACTCTCTACCTCCCCCTACAGGCTGGTATTATAATATGTTACTCTCTACCTCCCCTTCAGGCTGGTATTATAATATGTGACTCTCTACCTCCCCCTACAGGCTGGTATTATAATATGTTACTCTCTACCTCCCCCTACAGGCTGGTATTATAATATGTGACTCTCTACCTCCCCTTACAGGCTGGTATTATAATATGTGACTCTCTACCTCCCCCTACAGGCTGGTATTATAATATGTGACTCTCTACCTCCCCCTACAGGCTGGTATTATAATATGTTACTCTCTACCTCCCCCTACAGGTTGGTATTATAATATGTGACTCTCTACCTCCCCCTACAGGCTGGTATTATAATATGTTACTCTCTACCTCCCCCTACAGGCTGGTATTATAATATGTTACTCTCTACCTCCCTCTACAGGCTGGTATTATAATATGTTACTCTCTACCTCCCCCTACAGACTGGTATTATACTATGTTACTCTCTACCTCCCCCTACAGGCTGGTATTATAATATGTTACTCTCTACCTCCCTCTACAGGCTGGTATTATAATATCTTACTCTCTACCTCCCCCTACAGACTGGTATTATACTATGTTACTCTCTACCTCCCCCTACAGGCTGGTATAATAATATGTTACTCTCTACCTCCCCCTAGAGGCTGGTATTATAATATGTTACTCTCTACCTCCCCCTAGAGACTGGTATTATACTATGTTACTCTCTACCTCCCCCTACAGGCTGGTATTATAATATGTTACTCTCTACCTCCCCCTACAGGTTGGTATTATAATATGTGACTCTCTACCTCCCCCTACAGGCTGGTATTATAATATGTTACTCTCTACCTCCCCCTACAGGCTGGTATAATAATATGTTACTCTCTACCAATCGATTGATCAATCGGTCGAACAATTAACCCCGGCCCCTCCCCCAGCCACTATGTGGGCGTGGCCTATCACCTTGGGGGTGTGGTTTTGAGCCGGGGGTGTGGCCTATTGGTGAGGGGGAAGTGGTTTGGAGCTGTGGGCTTGGCCTATCACCAAGGGGGTGTGGTTTGGAGCTATGGGCGTGGCCTATCGCCAAGGGGGTGTGGTTTAAGGCTAGGGGCGTAGCCTAACGACATGGGGGCGTGGTTTGGAGCTGGGGGCGTGGCCTGTCGGCTTGGGGCGAGGGGCTGTGGTTTGAAGCTGGGGGCGTGGCCTATCGCCATCGGGGCGTGGTTTGGAGCGGGGGGCGTGGCCTGTCGGCTTGGGGGCGTGGTTTACAGCAGTGGGACTCAAAAATAGCAGATCTACAAGCTCGTAGATCATAGCTCTACGAGCTTGTAGATCTGATATCGGCTGGGGTTGGGCGTGGCCTATCACCCCGGGGGGTGGGGTCTGAAGCTGTGGGCGGGGCCTGTCGGCTTGGAGGCGTGGTTTGAAGCTGGGGGCGTGGCTTATCGGCTTGGGGGCGTGGTTTACAGCAGTGGGACTCAAAAATAGCGGATCTACAAGCTCGTAGATCATAGCTCTACGAGCTTGTAGATCTGATATCGTCTGGGGGTGGGTGTGGCCTATCACCCCGGTGGGTGGGGTCTGAAGCTCTGGGCGGGGCCTATTGGCTTGGGGGCGTGGTTTCAAGCTGGGGGCGTGGCCTATCGCCATGGGGGCATGGTTTGGAGCGGGGGGCGTGGCCTGTCGGCTTGGGGGCGTGGTTTACAGCAGTGGGACTCAAAAATAGCAGATCTACAAGCTCGTAGAGCATAGCTCTACGAGCTTGTAGATCTGATATCGGCTGGGGTTGGGCGTGGCCTATCGCCCTGGGGGGTGGGGTCTGAAGCTGTGGGCGGGGCTTATTGGCTTGGGGGCGTGGTTTCAAGCCGGGGGCGTGGCCTTTCCCCTTGGATTGGGGTTTTAAGCTGTGTGCTTGTCCTCTATCGGCGAGGGGGCTGTGGTTTGAAGCTGGGGGCGTGGCCTATCGCCATGGGGGCGTGGTTTGGAGCGGGGGGCGGGGCCTGTCGGCTTGGGGGCGTGGCCTTTCCCCTTGGATTGGGGTCTTAAGCCGTGTGCTTGTCCTCTATCGGCGAGGGGTGTGTGGTTTGAAGCTGGGGGCGTGGCCTATCGCCTTGGGGGCGTGGTTTGGAGCTGGGGGCGTGGCCTGTTGGCTTGGGGGCGTGGTATACAGCAGTGGGACTCAAAAATAGCAGATCTACAAGCTCGTAGAGCATAGCTCTACGAGCTTGTAGATCTGATATCGGCTGGGGGTGGGCGTGGCCTATCACCCCGGGGGGTGGGGTATGAAGCTGTGGGCGGGGGCCTGTCGGCTTGGAGGCGTGGTTTGAAGCTGGGGGCGTGGCTTATCGGCTTGGGGGCGTGGTTTACAGCAGTGGGACTCAAAAATAGCGGATCTACAAGCTCGTAGATCATAGCTCTACGAGCTTGTAGATCTGATATCGGCTGGGGGTGGGCGTGGCCTATCACCCCGGGGGGTGGGGTCTGAAGCTGTGGGCGGGGCCTATTGGCTTGGGGGCGTGGTTTCCGGGGGCGTGGCCTTTCCCCTTGGATTGGGGTCTTAAGCCGTGTGCTTGTCCTCTATCGGCGAGGGGTGTGTGGTTTGAAGCTGGGGGCGTGGCCTATCGCCATGGGGGCGTGGTTTGGAGCTGGTGGCGTGGCTTGTTGGCTTGGGGGCGTGGTATACAGCAGTGGGACTCAAAAATAGCAGATCTACAAGCTCGTAGATCATAGCTCTACGAGCTTGTAGATCTGATATCGGCTGGGGGTGGGCGTGGCCTATCACCCCGGGGGGTGGGGTCTGAAGCTGTGGGCGGGGCCTATTGGCTTGGGGGCGTGGTTTCAAGCCGGGGGCGTGGCCTTTCCCCTTGGATTGGGGTTTTAAGCTGTGTGCTTGTCCTCTATCGGCGAGGGGGCTGTGGTTTGAAGATGGGGGCGTGGCCTATCGCCATGGGGGCGTGGTTTGGAGCGGGGGGCGGGGCCTGTCGGCTTGGGGGCGTGGCCTTTCCCCTTGGATTGGGGTCTTAAGCCGTGTGCTTGTCCTCTATCGGCGAGGGGTGTGTGGTTTGAAGCTGGGGGCGTGGCCTATCGCCATGGGGATGTGGTTTGGAGCTGGGGGCGTGGCTTGTTGGCTTGGGGGCGTGGTATACAGCAGTGGGACTCAAAAATAGCAGATCTACAAGCTCGTAGAGCTATGCTCTACGAGCTTGTAGATCTGCTATTTTTTTCGCCCCCAAGCCAATAGGCCCCGCCCACAGCTTCAGACCCCACCCCCCGGGGTGATAGGCCACGCCCACCCCCAGCCGATATCAGATCTACAAGCTCGTAGAGCTATGATCTACGAGCTTGTAGATCTGCTATTTTTGAGTCCCACTGCTGTAAACCACGCCCCCAAGCCGACAGGCCACGCCCCCCGCTCCAAACCACGCCCCGATGGCGATAGGCCACGCCCCCAGCTTCAAACCACAGCCCCTCGCCCCAAGCCGACAGGCCACGTCCCCAGCACCAAACCACGCCCCCATGGCGATAGGCCACACCCCTAGCCTTAAACCACACCCCCCCTTGGCGATAGGCCACGCCCATAGCTCCAAACCACACCCCCTTGGTGATAGGCCAAGCCCACAGCTCCAAACCACTCCCCCCTCACCAATAGGCCACACCCCCGGCTCGAAACCACACCCCCAAGGTGATATGCCACGCCCACATAGTGGCTGGAGGAGGGGCCGGGGTTAATTGTTCGACCGATTGATCAATCGATTGGTAGAGATTAACATATTATTATACCATCCTGTAGGGGGAGGTAGAGAGTAACATATTATAATACCAGCCTTTAGGGGGAGGTAGAGAGTAACATAGTATAATACCAGCCTGTAGGGGGAGGTAGAGAGTAACATATTATAATACCAGCCTGTAGGGGGAGGTATAGAGTAACATATTATAATACCAGCCTGTAGGGGGAGGTAGAGAGTAAAATATTATAATACCAGCCTGTAGGGGGAGGTAGAGAGTCACATATTATAATACCAGCCTGTAGGGGGAGGTAGAGAGTAACATATTATAATACCAGCCTGTAGGGGGAGGTAGAGAGTAACATAGTATAATACCAGTCTCTAGGGGGAGGTAGAGAGTAAGATATTATAATACCAGCCTGTAGAGGGAGGTAGAGAGTAACATATTATAATACCAGCCTGTAGGGGGAGGTAGAGAGTAACATAGTATAATACCAGTCTGTAGGGGGAGGTAGAGAGTAACATATTATAATACCAGCCTGTAGGGGGAGGTAGAGAGTAACATATTATAATACCAGCCTGTAGGGGGAGGTAGAGAGTCACATATTATAATACCAACCTGTAGGGGGAGGTAGAGAGTAACATATTATAATACCAGCCTGTAGGGGGAGGTAGAGAGTAACATAGTATAATACCAGTCTCTAGGGGGAGGTAGAGAGTAACATATTATAATACCAGCCTCTAGGGGGAGGTAGAGAGTAACATATTATTATACCAGCCTGTAGGGGGAGGTAGAGAGTAACATAGTATAATACCAGTCTGTAGGGGGAGGTAGAGAGTAAGATATTATAATACCAGCCTGTAGAGGGAGGTAGAGAGTAACATATTATAATACCAGCCTGTAGAGGGAGGTAGAGAGTAACATATTATAATACCAGCCTATAGGGGGAGGTAGAGAGTAACATATTATAATACCAGCCTGTAGGGGGAAGTAGAGAGTAACATATTATAATACCAGCCTGTAGGGGGAGGTAGAGAGTCACATATTATAATACCAGCCTGTAGGGGGAGGTAGAGAGTCACATATTATAATACCAGCCTGTAGGGGGAGGTAGAGAGTCACATATTATAATACCAGCCTGTAGGGGGAGGTAGAGAGTAACATATTATAATACCAGCCTGTAGGGGGAGGTAGAGAGTCACATATTATAATACCAGCCTGTAGGGGAGGTAGAGAGTAACATATTATAATACCAGCCTGTAGGGGGAGGTAGAGAGTAACATATTATAATACCAGCCTGTAGGAGGAGGTAGAGAGTAACATATTATAATACCAACCTGTAGGGGGAGGTAGAGAGTAACATATTATAATACCAGCCTGTAGGGGGAGGTAGAGAGTAACATAGTATAATACCAGTCTCTAGGGGGAGGTAGAGAGTAACATATTATTATACCAGCCTGTAGGGGGAGGTAGAGAGTAACATATTATAATACCAGCCTGTAGGGGGAGGTAGAGAGTAACATATTATAATACCAGCCTGTAGGGGGAGGTAGAGAGTCACATATTATAATACCAACCTGTAGGGGGAGGTAGAGAGTAACATATTATAATACCAGCCTGTAGGGGGAGGTAGAGAGTAACATAGTATAATACCAGTCTCTAGGGGGAGGTAGAGAGTAACATATTATAATACCAGCCTCTAGGGGGAGGTAGAGAGTAACATATTATTATACCAGCCTGTAGGGGGAGGTAGAGAGTAACATAGTATAATACCAGTCTGTAGGGGGAGGTAGAGAGTAAGATATTATAATACCAGCCTGTAGAGGGAGGTAGAGAGTAACATATTATAATACCAGCCTGTAGAGGGAGGTAGAGAGTAACATATTATAATACCAGCCTATAGGGGGAGGTAGAGAGTAACATATTATAATACCAGCCTGTAGGGGGAGGTAGAGAGTAACATATTATAATACCAGCCTGTAGGGGGAGGTAGAGAGTCACATATTATAATACCAGCCTGTAGGGGGAGGTAGAGAGTCACATATTATAATACCAGCCTGTAGGGGGAGGTAGAGAGTAACATATTATAATACCAGCCTGTAGGGGGAGGTAGAGAGTCACATATTATAATACCAGCCTGTAGGGGAGGTAGAGAGTAACATATTATAATACCAGCCTGTAGGGGGAGGTAGAGAGTAACATATTATAATACCAGCCTGTAGGGGGAGGTAGAGAGTAACATATTATAATACCAACCTGTAGGGGGAGGTAGAGAGTAACATATTATAATACCAGCCTGTAGGGGGAGGTAGAGAGTAACATAGTATAATACCAGTCTCTAGGGGGAGGTAGAGAGTAACATATTATAATACCAGCCTCTAGGGGGAGGTAGAGAGTAACATATTATTATACCAGCCTGTAGGGGGAGGTAGAGAGTAACATAGTATAATACCAGTCTGTAGGGGGAGGTAGAGAGTAAGATATTATAATACCAGCCTGTAGAGGGAGGTAGAGAGTAACAAATTATAATACCAGCCTGTAGGGGGAGGTAGAGAGTAACATAGTATAATACCAGTCTGTAGGGGGAGGTAGAGAGTAAGATATTATAATACCAGCCTGTAGAGGGAGGTAGAGAGTAACATATTATAATACCAGCCTGTAGGGGGAGGTAGAGAGTAACATATTATAATACCAGCCTGTAGGGGGAGGTAGAGAGTCACATATTATAATACCAACCTGTAGGGGGAGGTAGAGAGTAACATATTATAATACCAGCCTGTAGGGGGAGGTAGAGAGTCACATATTATAATACCAGCCTGTAGGGGGAGGTAGAGAGTCACATATTATAATACCAGCCTGTAGGGGGAGGTAGAGAGTCACATATTATAATACCAGCCTGTAGGGGGAGGTAGAGAGTCACATATTATAATACCAGCCTGTAGGGGAGGTAGAGAGTAACATATTATAATACCAGCCTGTAGGGGGAGGTAGAGAGTAACATATTATAATACCAGCCTGTAGGGGGAGGTAGAGAGTAACATATTATAATACCAGCCTGTAGGGGGAGGTAGAGAGTAACATATTATAATACCAGCCTGTAGCGGGAGGTAGAGAGTCACATATTATAATACGTATTTTTAAGAAAGTGGGTGTCAGTTTTGTCTGAAGGAAGGCATTAGGGCTCATGTATTTTGTGTTGGGCTCCTAAAACCCACTTTTAGAGACATCACAAAGTCAGCAGCCACTTAGAATGTACTGGGAACAAGTTACAGGAAAGTGTCACCAAAGTGCTTATCTCAGCCTAAAAATGCTATTTTGACATTTTCCTGTAACTTGTTCCCAGTACATTCTAAGTGGCTGCTGACTTTGTGAGGTCTCTAAAAGTGGGTTTTAGGAGCCCAACACAAAATACATGAGCCCCAATGCCTTCCTTCATACAAAACTGACACCCACTTTCTTTAAAAAATCGTGGCTCAAAATGGCATTTTTGGGCTGAGATAAGCACTTTGGTCACATTTTCCTGTAACTTGTTCCCAGTACATTTTAAGTGGCTGCTGACTTTGTGAGGTCTGTAAAAGTGGGTTTTAGGAGCCCAACACAAAATACATGAGCCCTAATGCCTTCCTTCAGACAAAACTGACACCCACTTTCTTAAAACAATCTTGGGTCAAAATAGCATTTTTAGACTGAGATAAGCACTTTGGTGACATTTTCCTGTAACTTGTTCCCAGTACATTCTAAGTGGCTGCTGACTTTGTGAGGTCTCTAAAAGTGGGTTTTAGGAGCCCAACACAAAATACATGAGCCCTAATGCCTTCCTTCAGACAAAACTGACACCCACTTTCTTTAAAAAATCGTGGTTCAAAATAGCATTTTTGGGCTGAGATAAGCACTTTGGTGACATTTTCCTGTAACTTGTTCCCAGTACATTTTAAGTGGCTGCTGACTTTGTGAGGTCTGTAAAATTGGGTTTTAGGAGCCCAACACAAAATACATGAGCCCTAATGCCTTCTTTCAGACAAAACTGACGCCCACTTTCTTTAAAAAATCTTGGGTCAAAATAGCATTTTTAGACTGAGATAAGCACTTTGGTGACATTTTCCTGTAACTTGTTCCCAGTACATTCTAAGTGGCTGCTGACTTTGTGAGGTCTCTAAAAGTGGGTTTTAGGAGCCCAACACAAAATACATGAGCCCTAATGCCTTCCTTCAGACAAAACTGACACCCACTTTCCTTAAAAAATCGTGGCTCAAAATAGCATTTTTGGGCTGAGATAAGCACTTTGGTGACAATTTCCTGTAACTTGTTCCCAGTACATTTTAAGTGGCTGCTGACTTTGTGAGGTCTGTAAAAGTGGGTTTTAGGAGCCCAACACAAAATACATGAGCCCTAATGCCTTCCTTCAGACAAAACTGACACCCACTTTCTTTAAAAAATCTTGGGTCAAAATAGCATTTTCAGACTGAGATAATCACTTTGGTGACATTTTCCTGTAACTTGTTCCCAGTACATTCTAAGTGGCTGCTGACTTTGTGAGGTCTCTAAAAGTGGGTTTTAGGAGCCCAACACAAAATACATGAGCCCTAATGCCTTCCTTCAGACAAAACTGACACCCACTTTCTTTAAAAAATCGTGGTTCAAAATAGCATTTTTGGGCTGAGATAAGCACTTTGGTGACATTTTCCTGTAACTTGTTCCCAGTACATTTTAAGTGGCTGCTGACTTTGTGAGGTCTGTAAAATTGGGTTTTAGGAGCCCAACACAAAATACATGAGCCCTAATGCCTTCTTTCAGACAAAACTGACGCCCACTTTCTTTAAAAAATCTTGGGTCAAAATAGCATTTTTAGACTGAGATAAGCACTTTGGTGACATTTTCCTGTAACTTGTTCCCAGTACATTCTAAGTGGCTGCTGACTTTGTGAGGTCTCTAAAAGTGGGTTTTAGGAGCCCAACACAAAATACATGAGCCCTAATGCCTTCCTTCAGACAAAACTGACACCCACTTTCCTTAAAAAATCGTGGCTCAAAATAGCATTTTTGGGCTGAGATAAGCACTTTGGTGACAATTTCCTGTAACTTGTTCCCAGTACATTTTAAGTGGCTGCTGACTTTGTGAGGTCTGTAAAAGTGGGTTTTAGGAGCCCAACACAAAATACATGAGCCCTAATGCCTTCCTTCAGACAAAACTGACACCCACTTTCTTTAAAAAATCTTGGGTCAAAATAGCATTTTCAGACTGAGATAATCACTTTGGTGACATTTTCCTGTAACTTGTTCCCAGTACATTCTAAGTGGCTGCTGACTTTGTGAGGTCTCTAAAAGTGGGTTTTAGGAGCCCAACACAAAATACATGAGCCCTAATGCCTTCCTTCAGACAAAACTGACACCCACTTTCTTTAAAAAATCGTGGCTCAAAATAGCATTTTTGGGCTGAGATAAGCACTTTGGTGACATTTTCCCCTACAGGCTGGTATTATAATATGTGACTCTCTACCTCCCCCTACAGGCTGGTATTATAATAGGTTACTCTCTACCTCCCCTACAGGCTGGTATTATAATATGTGACTCTCTACCTCCCCCTACAGGCTGGTACTATAATATGTTACTCTCTACCTCCCCCTACAGGCTGGTATTATAATATGTTACTCTCTACCTCCCCCTACAGGCTGGTATTATAATATGTTACTCTCTACCTCCCCCTACAGGCTGGTATTATAATATGTGACTCTCTACCTCCCCCTACAGGCTGGTATTATAATATGTGACTCTCTACCTCCCCCTACAGGCTGGTATTATAATATGTGACTCTCTACCTCCCCCTACAGGCTGGTATTATAATATGTTACTCTCTACCTCCCCCTACAGGCTGGTATTATAATATGTTACTCTCTACCTCCCCCTATAGGCTGGTATTATAATATGTTACTCTCTACCTCCCTCTACAGGCTGGTATTATAATATGTTACTCTCTACCTCCCTCTACAGGCTGGTATTATAATATCTTACTCTCTACCTCCCCCTACAGACTGGTATTATACTATGTTACTCTCTACCTCCCCCTACAGGCTGGTATAATAATATGTTACTCTCTACCTCCCCCTAGAGGCTGGTATTATAATATGTTACTCTCTACCTCCCCCTAGAGACTGGTATTATACTATGTTACTCTCTACCTCCCCCTACAGGCTGGTATTATAATATGTTACTCTCTACCTCCCCCTACAGGTTGGTATTATAATATGTGACTCTCTACCTCCCCCTACAGGCTGGTATTATAATATGTTACTCTCTACCTCCCCCTACAGGCTGGTATTATAATATGTTACTCTCTACCTCCCTCTACAGGCTGGTATTATAATATCTTACTCTCTACCTCCCCCTAGAGACTGGTATTATACTATGTTACTCTCTACCTCCCCCTACAGGCTGGTATTATAATATGTTACTCTCTACCTCCCCCTACAGGCTGGTATTATAATATGTGACTCTCTACCTCCCCCTACAGGCTGGTATTATAATATTTTACTCTCTACCTCCCCCTACAGGCTGGTATTATAATATGTTACTCTATACCTCCCCCTACAGGCTGGTATTATAATATGTTACTCTCTACCTCCCCCTACAGGCTGGTATTATACTATGTTACTCTCTACCTCCCCCTAAAGGCTGGTATTATAATATGTTACTCTCTACCTCCCCCTACAGGATGGTATAATAATATGTTAATCTCTACCAATCGATTGATCAATCGGTCGAACAATTAACCCCGGCCCCTCCCCCAGCCACTATGTGGGCGTGGCATATCACCTTGGGGGTGTGGTTTCGAGCCGGGGGTGTGGCCTATTGGTGAGGGGGGAGTGGTTTGGAGCTGTGGGCTTGGCCTATCACCAAGGGGGTGTGGTTTGGAGCTATGGGCGTGGCCTATCGCCAAGGGGGGGTGTGGTTTAAGGCTAGGGGTGTGGCCTATCGCCATGGGGGCGTGGTTTGGTGCTGGGGACGTGGCCTGTCGGCTTGGGGCGAGGGGCTGTGGTTTGAAGCTGGGGGCGTGGCCTATCGCCATCGGGGCGTGGTTTGGAGCGGGGGGCGTGGCCTGTCGGCTTGGGGGCGTGGTTTACAGCAGTGGGACTCAAAAATAGCAGATCTACAAGCTCGTAGATCATAGCTCTACGAGCTTGTAGATCTGATATCGGCTGGGGGTGGGCGTGGCCTATCACCCCGGGGGGTGGGGTCTGAAGCTGTGGGCGGGGCCTATTGGCTTGGGGGCGAAAAAAATAGCAGATCTACAAGCTCGTAGAGCATAGCTCTACGAGCTTGTAGATCTGCTATTTTTGAGTCCCACTGCTGTATACCACGCCCCCAAGCCAACAAGCCACGCCCCCTGCTCCAAACCACATCCCCATGGCGATAGGCCACGCCCCCAGCTTCAAACCACACACCCCTCGCCGATAGAGGACAAGCACACGGCTTAAGACCCCAATCCAAGGGGAAAGGCCACGCCCCCAAGCCGACAGGCCCCGCCCCCCGCTCCAAACCACGCCCCCATGGCGATAGGCCACGCCCCCAGCTTCAAACCACAGCCCCCTCGCCGATAGAGGACAAGCACACAGCTTAAAACCCCAATCCAAGGGGAAAGGCCACGCCCCCGGCTTGAAACCACGCCCCCAAGCCAATAAGCCCCGCCCACAGCTTCAGACCCCACCCCCCAGGGCGATAGGCCACGCCCAACCCAAGCCGATATCAGATCTACAAGCTCGTAGAGCTATGCTCTACGAGCTTGTAGATCTGCTATTTTTGAGTCCCACTGCTGTAAACCACGCCCCCAAGCCGACAGGCCACGCCCCCCGCTCCAAACCATGCCCCCATGGCGATAGGCCACGCCCCCAGCTTCAAACCATACACCCCTCGCCGATAGAGGACAAGCACATGGCTTAAGACCCCAATCCAACGGGAAAGGCCACGCCCCCAGCTTGAAACCACGCCCCCAAGCCAATAGGCCCCGCCCAGAGCTTCAGACCCCATCCCCCGGGGTGATAGGCCACGCCCACCCCCAGCCGATATCAGATCTACAAGCTCGTAGAGCTATGATCTACGAGCTTGTAGATCCGCTATTTTTGAGTCCCACTGCTGTAAACCACGCCCCCAAGCCGATAAGCCACGCCCCCAGCTTCAAACCACGCCTCCAAGCCGACAGGCCCCGCCCACAGCTTCAGACCCCACCCCCCGGGGTGATAGGCCACGCCCAACCCCAGCCGATATCAGATCTACAAGCTCGTAGAGCTATGATCTACGAGCTTGTAGATCTGCTATTTTTGAGTCCCACTGCTGTAAACCACGCCCCCAAGCCGACAGGCCACGCCCCCCGCTCCAAACCACGCCCCGATGGCGATAGGCCACGCCCCCAGCTTCAAACCACAGCCCCTCGCCCCAAGCCGACAGGCCACGCCCCCAGCTCCAAACCACGCCCCCATGTCGATAGGCTACGCCCCTAGCCTTAAACCACACCCCCTTGGCGATAGGCCACGCCCATAGCTCCAAACCACACCCCCTTGGTGATAGGCCAAGCCCACAGCTCCAAACCACTTCCCCCTCACCAATAGGCCACACCCCCGGCTCGAAACCACACCCCCAAGGTGATAGGCCACGCCCACATAGTGGCTGGGGGAGGGGCCGGGGTTAATTGTTCGACCGATTGATCAATCGATTGGTAGAGAGTAACATATTATTATACCAGCCTGTAGGGGGAGGTAGAGAGTAACATATTATAATACCAGCCTGTAGGGGGAGGTAGAGAGTCACATATTATAATACCAACCTGTAGGGGGAGGTAGAGAGTAACATATTATAATACCAGCCTGTAGGGGGAGGTAGAGAGTAACATAGTATAATACCAGTCTCTAGGGGGAGGTAGAGAGTAACATATTATAATACCAGCCTCTAGGGGGAGGTAGAGAGTAACATATTATTATACCAGCCTGTAGGGGGAGGTAGAGAGTAACATAGTATAATACCAGTCTGTAGGGGGAGGTAGAGAGTAAGATATTATAATACCAGCCTGTAGAGGGAGGTAGAGAGTAACATATTATAATACCAGCCTGTAGAGGGAGGTAGAGAGTAACATATTATAATACCAGCCTATAGGGGGAGGTAGAGAGTAACATATTATAATACCAGCCTGTAGGGGGAGGTAGAGAGTAACATATTATAATACCAGCCTGTAGGGGGAGGTAGAGAGTCACATATTATAATACCAGCCTGTAGGGGGAGGTAGAGAGTCACATATTATAATACCAGC
>NW_027660384.1:0-135000 GCF_963280865.1 Gymnoscopelus braueri | reverse complement strand
TGTCCACATGCAAAATTTTCCATGTGTGCACATTCTGCAGCAGAGCCCACTCTCGCCCCACTTGTCCCCACAACCACACCAAGCCCTCAGCCAGCAGCTGACTATCCAAGCACCTAGCCACCACACCCATTAACATCCCTGCCCTACAATCAGAACTATGTTTCTACCCAGATCCCTCCTTCATTCTGTTCTTCTTAGACGGCCTCAACAACGGCTTTTCCCCCAGCCTCTTTACACTCCAGGACACAAACCCATACCTGCAATAACCTCCAATCCACCACCACAGCTAAGCAAACCTCGCAACATTTAATTGCAATGTCTGGCCGAGTTCTTGTTGGAGTTAATCGTGTCATTGACTATGCAGCCAAGATTCGTGTGAAGGCAGACAACAGTGGTGTGGTGACCGATGGCGTGCAGCACTCGATGAACCCCTTCTGTGGGATTGCAATGGAGGAAGCGGTCAAGCTCAAGGAGAAGAAGCTGATTAAGGAGGTGGTAGTAGTCAGTTGCGGGCAGCAGCAAGTACTGGAGACCATCCGTACGGCCCTTGCTATGGGGGCGGATCGCGCCATCCACGTGGAGGTGTCTGCGAAAGAATACAATACAATCGGACCCCTGCAGGTCTCCAAGATCTTGGCGGCTCTGGCCAAGAAGGAGGAGGCTCAACTCGTGATACTTGGCAAATAGACTATTGATGATGACTGCAACCAGACAGGTCAGATGACAGCAGCCTTGCTGGATTGGCCTCAAGGTACCCACATCGGATCAAATAATTCAGCCCTTCGCACCTCCGAACTGTCCAAACAGCATTTTCTCAAACTCATCGATCTCCTTGATAGTAGTGATTTGACATTTTTTATCTCTGGTCCCATCCCAACCTTCTCTGGCCGTGATGAGCGGTTTAGTCGGATCGCAAGCCTGAACACCTGGCTCCTACGGCTATGCCGCAACCAGTTTATAAATTTCATAGATAATTTTAATTTATTTTGGGGCCGCTCACTACTGTTCAACTCTGACGGTCTCCATCCCAATAGGCTAGGTAGCCAAATGCTGGCTGCTAACCTAGCCCCGTGGTGTACGCCACTATACTGCAATGTGCTCTGCCAACGATAGGGGCTCCGACACGGACACGTCCGGCAGTAAATGACTTCCCCCAGGTCCCATTTCCTCCTTCTCATAATCCCATCTTAATTCCCATTTTAATTAGCCATAGACACTTTATGCCCCCACATGTCAATCGTGGGGTTGACCATGCTTTGCTCCACCCGCTCATACGGGTCACATCTACACCCCCCAGCCCAAACGCTATTTTTCAGATGGCTCTCCTCAATGTTCGCTTAATAAATATAATGGAAAAGGCCCTGTGGTTAAAAGATTTATTTACAACTCGCAATCTGGACTTCCTGCTATTAACCGAAACCTGGGTAAATCCGGGTGACTGTACATCTCTCTCTCACCTTCTCCCCCCCGACTGCTCATTTTTTAGCTCCCCCCGGACCTCCAAGAAGGGCGGGGGTCTAGCGACAGTTTTTAAATCCAATCTTCAATGCCAGCTGCTTCAACCCGAGGTCACGTACTCGAGTTTCGAGTTTCAGCTTTTTAAATTGAACCTGTCGTCTCCTGTTTTATGTGTGTTCCTTTACAGGCCTCCAAAAAGCAAAAAGGACTTTATCAATGATTTTAGTGATTTTTTAATCTGGTATAATGGTCTCATATGACACCTTCATAATTAGTGGTGATTTTAATGTGCATCCATGTTGCCCATCGAACCCCCTGGCAAAGGACTTTTTAAGCCTCATTGACAGTTTTAACCTCACTCAATCAGTTAATGTGCCTACTCATGAAAAGGGCCACATCCTGGATCTTGTGTTGTCATTTGGTTTAATTGTTTCTGTCACAAATGTTACTCCAACTTGCATTTCCGACCACTCATCCATCTTTTTCACCGCCACAATTCCCTGTTCTGTAAAAAACCCTATTGCATTTACTCCTTCACACTTCTCTCAGTTTTGATGAGATGGTGCCAACTGCCCTGGCCCCAACTCATTCTTTCAACCCAGATACACTTCTCGACATTTTTAACTCCACATGCACTACTATTTTAGATTCCATTGCTCCTTTTAAAAACAAACGCCCCAAAACCCTCTCTGAACCATGGCTCAACGAGTCCACTCGCACCCTACGACGCACCTGCAGGTGCGCTGAGCGTAAATGGCTCACTGATAAACTCCACATCTCCCTTGAAATCCTTCGAAACTCCCTCTCCGACTACCATAAAGCAGTAAAAGCTGCAAAATCTGAATACATTTCCAGTCTTGTCACAAATAACTGCCATAAACCCCAGGTTCTGTTAAATATCCTAAACTCCTTCACAAACCCACGTGACGATCCTCTCACTCCTCCCTCATCCACTCTCTGTGCTGATTTTCTAGATTTCTTTACAGATAAAATCTCAGCCCTCAGATCAGCTCACACCTCCCCTACTTTTGACCCAGTGCCTTCTCCATGCCCCCCCGCTAACACTTTAGATCATTTCACGCCAATAACCTTGTCCTCCCTCACTGACATAATTATGCACCTCCGACCCACAAACTGCCCTTCTGACTGCATACCTTCCCGGCTCCTAAAGGAGGTCTCCGGTACTGTTGGCCCAAGCATCCTCACCTTAATAAATAGTTGCCTCACCTCTGGATGTGTCCCAGCTGCCTTTAAGCACGCTGTGGTAAACCTGTTAATCAAAAAGAAAAATCTCGATCCATCAATCCTGTCAAATTTTAGGCCAATTTCTCAGTTACCGTTTCTATCAAAGGTTCTGGAAAAAGTAGTATACTCACAATTACAGTCATTCCTACTCACCCATAACCTACACGAACAATTTCAATCAGGCTTCAAACCAGGCCACAGCACGGAGACAGCTCTCCTCAAGGTTTTTAATTATTTGATTTTAACAGTTGACAATGGTAACCCTGCCATCCTTGTGCTCCTCGACTTATCTGCTGCATTCGACACAATAGACCACCAAATTATTTTAAATAGGCTCCAACATCACATCGGTATCACTGGCTTAGCCCTAACCTGGTTTGAGTCATACCTCGCAAATAGAACCTTCTCTGTTCATTTGGGGGGCCATGTGGGGTCCCCCAAGGCTCCATCTTAGGCCCACTCCTGTTCCTTTTATACACGTTGCCTCTAGGGTCCATATTTGACAAACACAACATATCATTTCACTCCTATGCCGACGATATCCAAATTTACCTACCTATACAAACTAACTCCGCCAACTCTTTCCAGTCATTACTCGCATGTCTACATGACATTAAATCATGGATGAATAATAACTTTCTTACTCTTAACGAAAATAAAACTTGAAATTATACTATTTGGCCATATCCCACCCTGCAATATCCCGGACACCCACCCTGCAATATCCCGGACACAGTCACCCCTCTTATCCGCCCATCTGCCAAAAACCTCGGTGTAACCCTTGACAGTTCATTCAAATTCACTCAACACTTCAGCTCCGTGGTTAAAACCAGCTTCTTTCAGTTAAGGCTTCTGGCCAAGATTAAGCCTTACCTCCCTCGCCACTAATTGGAGATGGCTATCCATGCCTTCATTTCATCTAGATTAGATTACTACAACTCTCTATATACCGGTTTAGATCATACATCACTGAGACGCCTTCAACTCGTACAAAATGCTGCTGCCCGCCTCCTTACAGGTACAAGAAGGCGTGAGCACATTACCCCTGTCCTTGCCTCTCTACACTGGATCCCCGTGAATTTTAGAGTTGATTTTAAGGTGTTTTTATTTATCTACAAATCATTAAATGGGCTGACTCCATCCTACCACTTGTAGAACCATATGTCCCAACCAGGGAATTGAGGTCTGCTGATACATTTTTGCTTGAGGTTCCAACCCGAAAATTCAAAAAGACCAGGGGTGACCGCTCTTTCATGGCCACGGCCCCGCGACTCTGGAACAGCCTGCCCCTCCACATCCGATCCCCCCAATCGATCGGGGCTTTCAAGGCCAAACTCATCTTTTTTCCCTCGCTTTTAATGGCATCTAATTTACATGGTTTGCTTTTATCTTATCTTACTCCATGTACGTATTAGTTATGTACCTAGCCTATATGTAATTTCCACTTATACATATTTCTCCTTC
This sequence comes from Gymnoscopelus braueri, assembly GCF_963280865.1. Classification (NCBI taxonomy): domain Eukaryota; kingdom Metazoa; phylum Chordata; class Actinopteri; order Myctophiformes; family Myctophidae; genus Gymnoscopelus; species Gymnoscopelus braueri. The sequence continues at coordinate 130,833 of NW_027660384.1, read as the reverse complement.
CCTCTTTTATGTTGTATTTTAAAGTGTTTTCCTTTGTTGCTCTTAAATGTTTTGTGAACTTGCTCTGTTGTTTTCACATTGATGTTTTTGAATTTGCCTGTACAGCACTTTGGTTCAGCTTGCCTGTTTGTAAATGTGCTATATAAATAAAGCTTAATTTGATTTGATTTGATTTGCTTCTGAAGTGATGTTGGAGGGAGAAATGGTGAAATTGGTAAGAGAAATTGATGGTGGTCAGGAGACCATTATGATCAACACACAGTGGTGACTGCAGACCTTCGACTCAATACACCCAGATATGCCACTCTGCCCAATATCATGAAAGCCAAAAAGTAGAACACGGCTAACGAGAAGACTGGTTTGAAAACTCAAAGAGGCAGGGAGGATATAAGGGATCATTCCTAATTCATGCTGTGTCGCATGACGGTGTCGCAGACCAAATTTAGCACACCTTTAAGCTGTCGCCTCCGCAAGGTGTTGTAGCTTGTACAGTAGATCGGCAATCTACTGTACTTTCAACATCCAACACTGTCATATGACCATATAAATAAATAAATAAAAAGATTAAAATTGGGCTTCGGGTTGTTCAGAGTGGAAGCCTATTAATCCACCCAATCCCTCTGATTGAAACTATTTCTTAACAGGCCCTCATTGGAAACAAGACCGCAAGGACTTTCATGAACGGACCTGTTAAAGGAATTATCCTTATCCTTTACACTGTCTACCCGCAAGTCTGTAGGTCCCTGGTTCAAACCCCAATTTAACCAGTCCAAATATAATTTACTGAACAAAATACATGACTTTGTTAAATAATGCATGTTCACTTCTTCTCACTCTGTCACTGCATCTCTCTCACTCTGTCACTGCCTCTCTCTCACTCTGTCACTGTCTGTCTGTCTGTCTGTCTGTCTGTCTGTCTGTCTGTCTGCCTGCCTGCCTGCCTGCCTGCCTGCCTCTCTCTCACTCTGTCACTGTCTGTCTGTCTGTCTGTCTGTCTGTCTGTCTGTCTGTCTGTCTGTCTGTCTGTCTGTCTGCCTCTCTCTCACTCTGTCACTGTCTGTCTGTCTGTCTGTCTGTCTGTCTGTCTGTCTGTCTGTCTGTGTGCCTCTCTCTCACTCTGTCACTGTATGTCTGTCTGTCTGTCTGTCTGTCTGTCTGTCTGTCTGTCTCTCTCTCTCTCACTCTGTCACTGTCTGTCTGTCTGCCTCTCTCTCACTCTGTCACTGTCTGTCTGTCTGTCTGTCTGTCTGTCTGTCTGCCTCTCTCTCACTCTGTCACTGTCTGTCTGTCTGTCTGTGTGCCTCTCTCTCACTCTGTCACTGTCTGTCTGTCTGTCTGTCTGTCTGTCTGTCTGTCTGTCTGTCTGTCTGTCTGCCTCTCTCTCACTGTCTGTCTGTCTGTCTGTCTGTCTGTCTGTCTGTCTGTCTGTCTGTCTGTCTGCCTCTCTCTCACTGTCTGCCTGTCTGTCTGTCTGTCTGTCTGCCTGTCTGCCTCTCTCTCTCTGTCTGTCTGTCTGTCTGTCTGTCTGTCTGTCTGTCTGTCTGTCTGTCTCTCTCTCACTGTCTGTCTGCCTGTCTGTCTGTCTGTCTGCCTGTCTGCCTCTCTCTCACTGTCTGTCTGTCTGTCTGTCTGTCTGTCTGTCTGTCTCTCTCTCACTGTCTGTCTGTCTGTCTGTCTGTCTGTCTGTCTGTCTGCCTGCCTGCCTGCCTGCCTGCCTGCCTGCCTGCCTGCCTGCCTGCCTGTCTGTCTGTCTGCCTGTCTCTCTCTCACTGTCTGCCTGTCTGTCTCTCTCTCACTGTCTGCCTGTCTGTCTGTCTACCTGTCTGTCTCTCTCTCACTGTCTGTCTGTCTGTCTGTCTGTCTGTCTCTCTCTCACTGTCTGCCTGTCTGTCTCTCTCTCACTGTCTGTCTGCCTGTCTGTCTGTCTGTCTGTCTGTCTCTCTCTCACTGTCTTCCTGTCTGTCTGTCTCTCTCTCACTGTCTGCCTGTCTGTCTGTCTGTCTGTCTGTCTGTCTGTCTGTCTGTCTGTCTGTCTGTCTGTCTCTCTCTCACTGTCTGCCTGTCTGTCTCTCTCTCACTGTCTGTCTGCCTGTCTGTCTGTCTGTCTGTCTCTCTCTCACTGTCTGTCTGTCTGTCTCTCTCTCACTGTCTGTCTGTCTGTCTCTCTCTCACTGTATGTCTGTCTGTCTGTCTGTGTCTGTCTGTCTGTCTGCCTGCCTCTCTCTCTCCCTCCCTCTCTCTCTAACTGCCTCTCTTTCTCTCTCTCTCTCGCTCTCTGCCTGCCTCTTCCTGTCTCTGCCTTATCCCTCGAAACCGCTTATTGCTGCTTGCAGCTGTATTTATTATTTTTATTATTATTATTATTATTATTATTATTATTGTCATTAAATTGCTAAACAATCCATTTCGACGCACATCGGCCCAAATACATGTCATGGTCCAGGTCCATGGACAGTTCATTCGCGATCATTACAAAAAGAGTGTAGCAGTGTACCTTCAAATAGGTAGTATTTTAACATTAGTATTTATCTGATGAAGGTGGCTGGTGTTTGGGCTATTTCAATGGAATTCGTCCTGGGTTGTCAAATAGAATGATCACAACACCGTCACCAAGTCCAAGACAAATAGAGTTTACTGGCCAGCTCAATAACAGACATATATGCTATATGGTATATCTATATATATGCTATTCCTTCTGTAAATGGGGTGTGGTTGGTTGGTCAAAGATGCACACAGGAATGAGTAGGAAAGTTGTCAGTGTTAAAAGGTCATGTCAGTCCAGTCGCTGTATAGGTCTTATACCATAAGAAGCGCACACCTCTCTCTCTCATCTGATTAGGTAAAAATAACGGGTAAAAATAACGGCTTGATCCAGTTGATCCAGTTGTCACTGTGCCTGCTATGTTATTTGTTATATGATGGTTGCAGTGACGTGTAATTGCGCATGACACATGCGTGCCACACATGTCTGTTTGGTTAATATTTTGATTATTATGATGATAATGATTATAATACAATACACATGGGACGTTATACAAGCATTATATGATTTCGTTTTGATATAATTTCAACGGGGCATCATTCAAGAAGGCTTTCTGTCCGTCAGACATTCACTGTTTGTCATAATAATAATAATATGAATAATAATAACCATCTTATTGACTATATGCGCGGACTTTCGATTGACTCTCTGTCCGTCAATGATTCACTGTTTGTCAGGATAATAATGATTGAATCCGTTGAAATCATATTCAGATGTGCATGCTGCCTGCATATAGATAGATAGATGGACAGAAAGACATATATTCAGATGTGCGTGCTGCGTGCAGATAGATTGATGGACGGACGGACGGACGGACGGACCACCCACCCTGTAATAGATACAGGAATGCTTGCTGTTAACACTGCTATTATATCTGATAAGCCTAACCAGCATTTATTTATAACAATCCCTGCACTTCTATGGTAATACAAATAATTGAAACTGCATCTAAGGCTAAAAGCAGGTCCAAAGTGGTTGAGTTACAGGGTGATTAACATTAGAAACTTCATTAGAAAATTATTTTACATTAATTAATTATACGCCGTGCCGTACGTGTGGGAGGAACTAGGGGGGGAATAGTTATAGTATACCCTCCAAAAAAATCTAGAACACACCACAGATAGATAGATAGGTGTGTGTGTGTGTGTGTGTGTGTGTGTGTGTGTGTGTGTGTGTGTGGGGAAAAAAGAGCAGACCACGTGCGTAATTACGCACGGAAAACTCCGGCTTGATATCGTTTGACATTATAATAAATTATAAAATAAATTATAATAAATTCATGACAGATACACCGGAAAATATAAACTTGACAGATCATAGAAACATTAAAATTATAAGAATTCAAGTAAAATTTACAGAGATCTGGCCTGATGAAATCTCAACGCAAAATATGCCACAGGTCAGTGGCGGGTCTGTGGCGGGTTTTTGCGGGTCGTGGTGGTCAGTGGCTGTCAGTGGTGGGTCCGTGGTGGGGCGTGGCGGGTCCATGGCGGTCAGTGGCAGTCAGTGGCAGTCAGTGGCGTGGCACGGCACGGCGGAGGCGCGGCGGAGGCGCGGCGGGCGCCACCGCCGTTTTGGGATTTCGCCCCTCCTGGGCGAGTGTCCACTGTTGTCTGAAAACGGCACTTTTCTGACCTCTGACCTCACTGGACGGTCCGCCACACTTTTTTTTACACCTCTCGGGCTTATCCGAGAGTGTGGCGTTGTAGGGGAGGTGTCCCCGCACGCGTGCGTATGTCAGAAGTGTCGGCAGTGTCCGCCGGCGCCTGTCCAGTGTCCACTGTTGTCTGAAAACGGCACTTTTCTGACCTCTGACCTCACAGGACGGTCCGCCACACTTTTTTTTACACCTCTCGGGCTTATCCGAGAGTGTGGCGTTGTAGGGGAGGTGTCCCCGTACGCGTGCGTATGTCAGAAGTGTCGGCAGTGTCCGCCGGCGCCGGTCCAGTGTCCACTGTTGTCTGAAAACGGCACTTTTCTGACCTCTGACCTCACTGGACGGTCCGCCACACTTTTTTTTACACCTCTCGGGCTTATCCGAGAGTGTGGCGTTGTAGGGGAGGTGTCCCCGCACGCGTGCGTATGTCAGAAGTGTCGGCAGTGTCCGCCGGCGCCTGTCCAGTGTCCACTGTTGTCTGAAAACGGCACTTTTCTGACCTCTGACCTCACAGGACGGTCCGCCACACTTTTTTTTACACCTCTCGGGCTTATCCGAGAGTGTGGCGTTGTAGGGGAGGTGTCCCCGCACGCGTGCGTATGTCAGAAGTGTCGGCAGTGTCCGCCGGCGCCTGTCCAGTGTCCACTGTTGTCTGAAAACGGCACTTTTCTGACCTCTGACCTCACAGGACGGTCCGCCACACTTTTTTTTACACCTCTCGGGCTTATCCGAGAGTGTGGCGTTGTAGGGGAGGTGTCCCCGCACTCGTGCGTATGTCAGAAGTGTCGGCAGTGTCCGCCGGCGCCTGTCCAGTGTCCACTGTTGTCTGAAAACGGCACTTTTCTGACCTCTGACCTCACTGGAAGGTCCGCCACACTTTTTTTTACACCTCTCGGGCTTATCCGAGAGTCTGGCGTTGTAGGGGAGGTGTCCCCGCACTCGTGCGTATGTCAGAAGTGTCGGCAGTGTCCGCCGGCGCCTGTCCAGTGTCCACTGTTGTCTGAAAACGGCACTTTTCTGACCTCACAGGACGGTCCGCCACACTTTTTTTTACACCTCTCGGGCTTATCCGAGAGTGTGGCGTTGTAGGGGAGGTGTCCCCGCACACGTGCGTATGTCAGAAGTGTCGGCAGTGTCCGCCGGCGCCGGTCCAGTGTCCACTTTTGTCTGAAAACGGCACTTTTCTGACCTCTGACCTCACTGAACGGTCCGCCACACTTTTTTTTACACCTCTCGGGCTTATCCGAGAGTTTGGCGTTGTAGGGGAGGTGTCCCCGCACGCGTGCGTATGTCAGAAGTGTCGGCAGTGTCCGCCGGCGCCGGTCCAGTGTCCACTGTTGTCTGAAAACGGCACTTTTCTGACCTCTGACCTCACTGGACGGTCCGCCACACTTTTATTTACACCTCTCGGGCTTATCCGAGAGTGTGACGTTGTAGGGGAGGTGTCCCCGCACTCGTGCGTATGTCAGAAGTGTCGGCAGTGTCCGCCGGCGCCTGTCCAGTGTCCACTGTTGTCTGAAAACGGCACTTTTCTGACCTCTGACCTCACTGGACGGTCCGCCACACTTTTATTTACACCTCTCGGGCTTATCCGAGAGTGTGACGTTGTAGGGGAGGTGTCCCCGCACTCGTGCGTATGTCAGAAGTGTCGGCAGTGTCCGCCGGCGCCTGTCCAGTGTCCACTGTTGTCTGAAAACGGCATTTTTCTGAACTCTGACCTCACAGGACGGTCCGCCACACTTCTTTTTACACCTCTCGGGCTTATCCGAGAGTGTGGCGTTGTAGGGGAGGTGTCCCCGCACGCTTGCGTATGTCAGAAGTGTCGGCAGTGTCCGCTAGCGCCTGTCCAGTGTCCACTGTTGTCTGAAAACGGCATTTTTCTGACCTCTGACCTCACTGGACGGTCCGCCACACTTTTTTTTACACCTCTCGGGCTTATCCGAGAGTGTGGCGTTGTAGGGGAGGTGTCCCCGCACGCGTGTGTATGTCAGAAGTGTCGGCAGTGTCCGCCGGTGCCTGTCCAGTGTCCACTGTTGTCTGAAAACGGCACTTTTCTGACCTCTGACCTCACTGGACGGTCCGCCACACTTTTTTTTACACCTCTCGGGCTTATCCGAGAGTGTGGCGTTGTAGGGGAGGTGTCCCCGCACGCGTGCGTATGTCAGAAGTGTCGGCAGTGTCCGCCGGCGCCGGTCCAGTGTCCACTGTTGTCTGAAAACGGCACTTTTCTGACCTCTGACCTCACTGGACGGTCCGCCACACTTTTCTTTACACCTCTCGGGCTTATCCGAGAGTCTGGCGTTGTAGGGGAGGTGTCCCCGCACGCGTGCGTATGTCAGAAGTGTCGGCAGTGTCCGCCGGCGCCGGTCCAGTGTCCACCGTTGTCTGAAAACTGCACTTTTCTGACCTCTGAACTCACTGGACGGTCCGCCACACTTTTCTTTACACCTCTCGGGCTTATCCGAGAGTGTGGCGTTGTAGGGGAGGTGTCCCCGCACGCGTGCGTATGTCAGAAGTGTCGGCAGTGTCCGCCGGCGCCGGTCCAGTGTCCACCGTTGTCTGAAAACTGCACTTTTCTGACCTCTGACCTCACTGGACGGTCCGCCACACTTTTTTTTACACCTCTCGGGCTTATCCGAGAGTGTGGCGTTGTAGGGGAGGTGTCCCCGCACGCGTGCGTATTTCAGAAGTGTCGGCAGTGTCCGCCGGCGCCGGTCCAGTATCCACCGTTGTCTGAAAACTGCACTTTTCTGACCTCTGACCTCACTGGACGGTCCGCCACACTTTTTTTTAAATCTCTCGGGCTTATCCGAGAGTGTGGCGTTGTAGGGGAGGTGTCCCCGCACGCGTGCGTATGTCAGAAGTGTCGGCAGTGTCCGCCGGCGCCGGTCCAGTGTCCACCGTTGTCTGAAAACTGCACTTTTCTGACCTCTGACCTCACTGGACGGTCCGCCACACTTTTTTTTACACCTCTCGGGCTTATCCGAGAGTGTGGCGTTTTAGGGGAGGTGTCCCCGCACGCGTGCGTATGTCAGAAGTGTCGGCAGTGTCCGCCGGCGCCGGTCCAGTGTCCACCGTTGTCTGAAAACTGCACTTTTCTGACCTCTGACCTCACTGGACGGTCCGCCACACTTTTTTTTACACCTCTCGGGCTTATCCGAGAGTGTGGCGTTTTAGGGGAGGTGTCCCCGCACGCGTGCGTATGTCAGAAGTGTCGGCATTGTCCGCCGGCGCCGGTCCAGTGTCCACCGTTGTCTGAAAACTGCACTTTTCTGACCTCTGACCTCACTGGACGGTCCGCCACACTTTTCTTTACACCTCTCGGGCTTATCCGAGAGTGTGGCGTTGTAGGGGAGGTGTCCCTACACGCGTGCGTATGTCAGAAGTGTCGGCAGTGTCCGCCGGCGCCGGTCCAGTGTCCACCGTTGTCTGAAAACTGCACTTTTCTGACCTCTGACCTCACTGGACGGTCCGCCACACTTTTTTTTACATCTCTCGGGCTTATCCGAGAGTCTGGCGTTGTAGGGGAGGTGTCCCCGCACGCGTGCGTATGTCAGTAGTGTCGGCAGTGTCCGCCGGCGCCGGTCCAGTGTCCACCGTTGTCTGAAAACTGCACTTTTCTGACCTCTGACCTCACTGGACGGTCCGCCACACTTTTTTTTACATCTCTCGGGCTTATCCGAGAGTGTGGCGTTGTAGGGGAGGTGTCCCCGCACGCGTGCGTATGTCAGAAGTGTCGGCAGTGTCCGCCGGCGCCGGTCCAGTGTCCACCGTTGTCTGAAAACTGCACTTTTCTGACCTCTGACCTCACTGGACGGTCCGCCACACTTTTCTTTACACCTCTCGGGCTTATCCGAGAGTGTGGCGTTGTAGGGGAGGTGTCCCCGCACGCGTGCATATTTCAGAAGTGTCGGCAGTGTCCGCCGGCGCCGGTCCAGTATCCACCGTTGTCTGAAAACTGCACTTTTCTGACCTCTGACCTCACTGGACGGTCCGCCACACTTTTTTTTACATCTCTCGGGCTTATCCGAGAGTGTGGCGTTGTAGGGGAGGTGTCCCCGCACGCGTGCGTATGTCAGAAGTGTCGGCAGTGTCCGCCGGCGCCGGTCCAGTGTCCACCGTTGTCTGAAAACTGCACTTTTCTGACCTCTGACCTCACTGGACGGTCCGCCACACTTTTCTTTACACCTCTCGGGCTTATCCGAGAGTGTGGCGTTGTAGGGGAGGTGTCCCCGCACGCGTGCATATTTCAGAAGTGTCGGCAGTGTCCGCCGGCGCCGGTCCAGTATCCACCGTTGTCTGAAAACTGCACTTTTCTGACCTCTGACCTCACTGGACGGTCCGCCACACTTTTTTTTACATCTCTCGGGCTTATCCGAGAGTGTGGCGTTGTAGGGGAGGTGTCCCCGCACGCGTGCGTATGTCAGAAGTGTCGGCAGTGTCCGCCGGCGCCGGTCCAGTGTCCACCGTTGTCTGAAAACTGCACTTTTCTGACCTCTGACCTCACTGGACGGTCCGCCACACTTTTCTTTACACCTCTCGGGCTTATCCGAGAGTCTGGCGTTGTAGGGGAGGTGTCCCCGCACGCGTGCGTATGTCAGAAGTGTCGGCAGTGTCCGCCGGCGCCGGTCCAGTGTCCACCGTTGTCTGAAAACTGCACTTTTCTGACCTCTGAACTCACTGGACGGTCCGCCACACTTTTCTTTACACCTCTCGGGCTTATCCGAGAGTGTGGCGTTGTAGGGGAGGTGTCCCCGCACGCGTGCGTATGTCAGAAGTGTCGGCAGTGTCCGCCAGCGCCGGTCCAGTGTCCACCGTTGTCTGAAAACTGCACTTTTCTGACCTCTGACCTCACTGGACGGTCCGCCACACTTTTTTTTACACCTCTCGGGCTTATCCGAGAGTGTGGCGTTGTAGGGGAGGTGTCCCCGCACGCGTGCATATTTCAGAAGTGTCGGCAGTGTCCGCCGGCGCCGGTCCAGTATCCACCGTTGTCTGAAAACTGCACTTTTCTGACCTCTGACCTCACTGGACGGTCCGCCACACTTTTTTTTAAATCTCTCGGGCTTATCCGAGAGTGTGGCGTTGTAGGGGAGGTGTCCCCGCACGCGTGCGTATGTCAGAAGTGTCGGCAGTGTCCGCCGGCGCCGGTCCAGTGTCCACCGTTGTCTGAAAACTGCACTTTTCTGACCTCTGACCTCACTGGACGGTCCGCCACACTTTTTTTTACACCTCTCGGGCTTATCCGAGAGTGTGGCGTTGTAGGGGAGGTGTCCCCGCACGCGTGCGTATGTCAGAAGTGTCGGCAGTGTCCGCCGGCGCCGGTCCAGTGTCCACCGTTGTCTGAAAACTGCACTTTTCTGACCTCTGACCTCACTGGACGGTCCGCCACACTTTTCTTTACACCTCTCGGGCTTATCCGAGAGTCTGGCGTTGTAGGGGAGGTGTCCCCGCACGCGTGCGTATGTCAGAAGTGTCGGCAGTGTCCGCCGGCGCCGGTCCAGTGTCCACCGTTGTCTGAAAACTGCACTTTTCTGACCTCTGACCTCACTGGACGGTCCGCCACACTTTTCTTTACACCTCTCGGGCTTTTCCGAGAGTGTGGCGTTGTAGGGGAGGTGTCCCCGCACGCGTGCATATTTCAGAAGTGTCGGCAGTGTCCGCCGGCGCCGGTCCAGTATCCACCGTTGTCTGAAAACTGCACTTTTCTGACCTCTGACCTCACTGGACGGTCCGCCACACTTTTTTTTACATCTCTCGGGCTTATCCGAGAGTGTGGCGTTGTAGGGGAGGTGTCCCCGCACGCGTGCGTATGTCAGAAGTGTCGGCAGTGTCCGCCGGCGCCGGTCCAGTGTCCACCGTTGTCTGAAAACTGCACTTTTCTGACCTCTGACCTCACTGGACGGTCCGCCACACTTTTCTTTACACCTCTCGGGCTTATCCGAGAGTCTGGCGTTGTAGGGGAGGTGTCCCCGCACGCGTGCGTATGTCAGAAGTGTCGGCAGTGTCCGCCGGCGCCGGTCCAGTGTCCACCGTTGTCTGAAAACTGCACTTTTCTGACCTCTGAACTCACTGGACGGTCCGCCACACTTTTCTTTACACCTCTCGGGCTTATCCGAGAGTGTGGCGTTGTAGGGGAGGTGTCCCCGCACGCGTGCGTATGTCAGAAGTGTCGGCAGTGTCCGCCGGCGCCGGTCCAGTGTCCACCGTTGTCTGAAAACTGCACTTTTCTGACCTCTGACCTCACTGGACGGTCCGCCACACTTTTTTTTACACCTCTCGGGCTTATCCGAGAGTGTGGCGTTGTAGGGGAGGTGTCCCCGCACGCGTGCGTATGTCAGAAGTGTCGGCAGTGTCCGCCGGCGCCGGTCCAGTGTCCACCGTTGTCTGAAAACTGCACTTTTCTGACCTCTGACCTCACTGGACGGTCCGCCACACTTTTCTTTACACCTCTCGGGCTTATCCGAGAGTGTGGCGTTGTAGGGGAGGTGTCCCCGCACGCGTGCGTATTTCAGAAGTGTCGGCAGTGTCCGCCGGCGCCGGTCCAGTATCCACCGTTGTCTGAAAACTGCACTTTTCTGACCTCTGACCTCACTGGACGGTCCGCCACACTTTTTTTTAAATCTCTCGGGCTTATCCGAGAGTGTGGCGTTGTAGGGGAGGTGTCCCCGCACGCGTGCGTATGTCAGAAGTGTCGGCAGTGTCCGCCGGCGCCGGTCCAGTGTCCACCGTTGTCTGAAAACTGCACTTTTCTGACCTCTGACCTCACTGGACGGTCCGCCACACTTTTTTTTACACCTCTCGGGCTTATCCGAGAGTGTGGCGTTGTAGGGGAGGTGTCCCCGCACGCGTGCGTATTTCAGAAGTGTCGGCAGTGTCCGCCGGCGCCGGTCCAGTATCCACCGTTGTCTGAAAACTGCACTTTTCTGACCTCTGACCTCACTGGACGGTCCGCCACACTTTTTTTTAAATCTCTCGGGCTTATCCGAGAGTGTGGCGTTGTAGGGGAGGTGTCCCCGCACGCGTGCGTATGTCAGAAGTGTCGGCAGTGTCCGCCGGCGCCGGTCCAGTGTCCACCGTTGTCTGAAAACTGCACTTTTCTGACCTCTGACCTCACTGGACGGTCCGCCACACTTTTTTTTACACCTCTCGGGCTTATCCGAGAGTGTGGCGTTTTAGGGGAGGTGTCCCCGCACGCGTGCGTATGTCAGAAGTGTCGGCAGTGTCCGCCGGCGCCGGTCCAGTGTCCACCGTTGTCTGAAAACTGCACTTTTCTGACCTCTGACCTCACTGGACGGTCCGCCACACTTTTTTTTACACCTCTCGGGCTTATCCGAGAGTGTGGCGTTTTAGGGGAGGTGTCCCCGCACGCGTGCGTATGTCAGAAGTGTCGGCAGTGTCCGCCGGCGCCGGTCCAGTGTCCACCGTTGTCTGAAAACTGCACTTTTCTGACCTCTGACCTCACTGGACGGTCCGCCACACTTTTCTTTACACCTCTCGGGCTTATCCGAGAGTGTGGCGTTGTAGGGGAGGTGTCCCTACACGCGTGCGTATGTCAGAAGTGTCGGCAGTGTCCGCCGGCGCCGGTCCAGTGTCCACCGTTGTCTGAAAACTGCACTTTTCTGACCTCTGACCTCACTGGACGGTCCGCCACACTTTTTTTTACATCTCTCGGGCTTATCCGAGAGTCTGGCGTTGTAGGGGAGGTGTCCCCGCACGCGTGCGTATGTCAGTAGTGTCGGCAGTGTCCGCCGGCGCCGGTCCAGTGTCCACCGTTGTCTGAAAACTGCACTTTTCTGACCTCTGACCTCACTGGACGGTCCGCCACACTTTTTTTTACATCTCTCGGGCTTATCCGAGAGTGTGGCGTTGTAGGGGAGGTGTCCCCGCACGCGTGCGTATGTCAGAAGTGTCGGCAGTGTCCGCCGGCGCCGGTCCAGTGTCCACCGTTGTCTGAAAACTGCACTTTTCTGACCTCTGACCTCACTGGACGGTCCGCCACACTTTTCTTTACACCTCTCGGGCTTATCCGAGAGTGTGGCGTTGTAGGGGAGGTGTCCCCGCACGCGTGCGTATGTCAGAAGTGTCGGCAGTGTCCACCGGTGCCTGTCCAGTGTCCACTGTTGTCTGAAAACGGCACTTTTCTGACCTCTGACCTCACTGGACGGTCCGCCACACTTTTTTTTACACCTCTCGGGCTTATCCGAGAGTGTGGCGTTGTAGGGGAGATGTCCCTGCACGCGTGCGTATGTCAGAAGTGTCGGCAGTGTCCGCCGGCGCCGGTCCAGTGTCCACCGTTGTCTGAAAACTGCACTTTTCTGACCTCTGACCTCACTGGACGGTCCGCCACACTTTTTTTTACATCTCTCGGGCTTATCCGAGAGTGTGGCGTTGTAGGGGAGGTGTCCCCGCACGCGTGCGTATGTCAGAAGTGTCGGCAGTGTCCGCCGGCGCCGGTCCAGTGTCCACCGTTGTCTGAAAACTGCACTTTTCTGACCTCTGACCTCACTGGACGGTCCGCCACACTTTTCTTTACACCTCTCGGGCTTATCCGAGAGTCTGGCGTTGTAGGGGAGGTGTCCCCGCACGCGTCCGTATGTCAGAAGTGTCGGCAGTGTCCGCCGGCGCCGGTCCAGTGTCCACCGTTGTCTGAAAACTGCACTTTTCTGACCTCTGACCTCACTGGACGGTCCGCCACACTTTTCTTTACACCTCTCGGGCTTATCCGAGAGTGTGGCGTTGTAGGGGAGGTGTCCCCGCACGCGTGCGTATTTCAGAAGTGTCGGCAGTGTCCGCCGGCGCCGGTCCAGTATCCACCGTTGTCTGAAAACTGCACTTTTCTGACCTCTGACCTCACTGGACGGTCCGCCACACTTTTTTTTTAATCTCTCGGGCTTATCCGAGAGTGTGGCGTTGTAGGGGAGGTGTCCCCGCACGCGTGCGTATGTCAGAAGTGTCGGCAGTGTCCGCCGGCGCCGGTCCAGTGTCCACCGTTGTCTGAAAACTGCACTTTTCTGACCTCTGACCTCACTGGACGGTCCGCCACACTTTTTTTTACACCTCTCGGGCTTATCCGAGAGTGTGGCGTTTTAGGGGAGGTGTCCCCGCACGCGTGCGTATGTCAGAAGTGTCGGCAGTGTCCGCCGGCGCCGGTCCAGTGTCCACCGTTGTCTGAAAACTGCACTTTTCTGACCTCTGACCTCACTGGACGGTCCGCCACACTTTTTTTTACATCTCTCGGGCTTATCCGAGAGTCTGGCGTTGTAGGGGAGGTGTCCCCGCACGCGTGCGTATGTCAGAAGTGTCGGCAGTGTCCGCCGGCGCCGGTCCAGTGTCCACCGTTGTCTGAAAACTGCACTTTTCTGACCTCTGACCTCACTGGACGGTCCGCCACACTTTTTTTTACACCTCTCGGGCTTATCCGAGAGTGTGGCGTTGTAGGGGAGATGTCCCTGCACGCGTGCGTATGTCAGAAGTGTCGGCAGTGTCCGCCGGCGCCGGTCCAGTGTCCACCGTTGTCTGAAAACTGCACTTTTCTGACCTCTGACCTCACTGGACGGTCCGCCACACTTTTTTTTACATCTCTCGGGCTTATCCGAGAGTTTGGCGTTGTAGGGGAGGTGTCCCCGCACGCGTGCGTATGTCAGAAGTGTCGGCAGTGTCCGCCGGCGCCGGTCCAGTGTCCACCGTTGTCTGAAAACTGCACTTTTCTGACCTCTGACCTCACTGGACGGTCCGCCACACTTTTCTTTACACCTCTCGGGCTTATCCGAGAGTCTGGCGTTGTAGGGGAGGTGTCCCCGCACGCGTCCGTATGTCAGAAGTGTCGGCAGTGTCCGCCGGCGCCGGTCCAGTGTCCACCGTTGTCTGAAAACTGCACTTTTCTGACCTCTGACCTCACTGGACGGTCCGCCACACTTTTCTTTACACCTCTCGGGCTTATCCGAGAGTGTGGCGTTGTAGGGGAGGTGTCCCCGCACGCGTGCGTATTTCAGAAGTGTCGGCAGTGTCCGCCGGCGCCGGTCCAGTATCCACCGTTGTCTGAAAACTGCACTTTTCTGACCTCTGACCTCACTGGACGGTCCGCCACACTTTTTTTTTAATCTCTCGGGCTTATCCGAGAGTGTGGCGTTGTAGGGGAGGTGTCCCCGCACGCGTGCGTATGTCAGAAGTGTCGGCAGTGTCCGCCGGCGCCGGTCCAGTGTCCACCGTTGTCTGAAAACTGCACTTTTCTGACCTCTGACCTCACTGGACGGTCCGCCACACTTTTTTTTACACCTCTCGGGCTTATCCGAGAGTGTGGCGTTTTAGGGGAGGTGTCCCCGCACGCGTGCGTATGTCAGAAGTGTCGGCAGTGTCCGCCGGCGCCGGTCCAGTGTCCACCGTTGTCTGAAAACTGCACTTTTCTGACCTCTGACCTCACTGGACGGTCCGCCACACTTTTCTTTACACCTCTCGGGCTTATCCGAGAGTCTGGCGTTGTAGGGGAGGTGTCCCCGCACGCGTCCGTATGTCAGAAGTGTCGGCAGTGTCCGCCGGCGCCGGTCCAGTGTCCACCGTTGTCTGAAAACTGCACTTTTCTGACCTCTGACCTCACTGGACGGTCCGCCACACTTTTCTTTACACCTCTCGGGCTTATCCGAGAGTGTGGCGTTGTAGGGGAGGTGTCCCCGCACGCGTGCGTATTTCAGAAGTGTCGGCAGTGTCCGCCGGCGCCGGTCCAGTATCCACCGTTGTCTGAAAACTGCACTTTTCTGACCTCTGACCTCACTGGACGGTCCGCCACACTTTTTTTTTAATCTCTCGGGCTTATCCGAGAGTGTGGCGTTGTAGGGGAGGTGTCCCCGCACGCGTGCGTATGTCAGAAGTGTCGGCAGTGTCCGCCGGCGCCGGTCCAGTGTCCACCGTTGTCTGAAAACTGCACTTTTCTGACCTCTGACCTCACTGGACGGTCCGCCACACTTTTTTTTACACCTCTCGGGCTTATCCGAGAGTGTGGCGTTTTAGGGGAGGTGTCCCCGCACGCGTGCGTATGTCAGAAGTGTCGGCAGTGTCCGCCGGCGCCGGTCCAGTGTCCACCGTTGTCTGAAAACTGCACTTTTCTGACCTCTGACCTCACTGGACGGTCCGCCACACTTTTTTTTACATCTCTCGGGCTTATCCGAGAGTCTGGCGTTGTAGGGGAGGTGTCCCCGCACGCGTGCGTATGTCAGAAGTGTCGGCAGTGTCCGCCGGCGCCGGTCCAGTGTCCACCGTTGTCTGAAAACTGCACTTTTCTGACCTCTGACCTCACTGGACGGTCCGCCACACTTTTCTTTACACCTCTCGGGCTTATCCGAGAGTCTGGCGTTGTAGGGGAGGTGTCCCCGCACGCGTGCGTATGTCAGAAGTGTCGGCAGTGTCCGCCGGCGCCGGTCCAGTATCCACCGTTGTCTGAAAACTGCACTTTTCTGACCTCTGACCTCACTGGACGGTCCGCCACACTTTTTTTTTAATCTCTCGGGCTTATCCGAGAGTGTGGCGTTGTAGGGGAGGTGTCCCCGCACGCGTGCGTATGTCAGAAGTGTCGGCAGTGTCCGCCGGCGCCGGTCCAGTGTCCACCGTTGTCTGAAAACTGCACTTTTCTGACCTCTGACCTCACTGGACGGTCCGCCACACTTTTTTTTACACCTCTCGGGCTTATCCGAGAGTGTGGCGTTTTAGGGGAGGTGTCCCCGCACGCGTGCGTATGTCAGAAGTGTCGGCAGTGTCCGCCGGCGCCGGTCCAGTGTCCACCGTTGTCTGAAAACTGCACTTTTCTGACCTCTGACCTCACTGGACGGTCCGCCACACTTTTTTTTACATCTCTCGGGCTTATCCGAGAGTCTGGCGTTGTAGGGGAGGTGTCCCCGCACGCGTGCGTATGTCAGAAGTGTCGGCAGTGTCCGCCGGCGCCGGTCCAGTGTCCACCGTTGTCTGAAAACTGCACTTTTCTGACCTCTGACCTCACTGGACGGTCCGCCACACTTTTCTTTACACCTCTCGGGCTTATCCGAGAGTCTGGCGTTGTAGGGGAGGTGTCCCCGCACGCGTGCGTATGTCAGAAGTGTCGGCAGTGTCCGCCGGCGCCGGTCCAGTGTCCACCGTTGTCTGAAAACTGCACTTTTCTGACCTCTGACCTCACTGGACGGTCCGCCACACTTTTCTTTACACCTCTCGGGCTTATCCGAGAGTGTGGCGTTGTAGGGGAGGTGTCCCCGCACGCGTGCATATTTCAGAAGTGTCGGCAGTGTCCGCCGGCGCCGGTCCAGTATCCACCGTTGTCTGAAAACTGCACTTTTCTGACCTCTGACCTCACTGGACGGTCCGCCACACTTTTTTTTACATCTCTCGGGCTTATCCGAGAGTGTGGCGTTGTAGGGGAGGTGTCCCCGCACGCGTGCGTATGTCAGAAGTGTCGGCAGTGTCCGCCGGCGCCGGTCCAGTGTCCACCGTTGTCTGAAAACTGCACTTTTCTGACCTCTGACCTCACTGGACGGTCCGCCACACTTTTCTTTACACCTCTCGGGCTTATCCGAGAGTCTGGCGTTGTAGGGGAGGTGTCCCCGCACGCGTGCGTATGTCAGAAGTGTCGGCAGTGTCCGCCGGCGCCGGTCCAGTGTCCACCGTTGTCTGAAAACTGCACTTTTCTGACCTCTGAACTCACTGGACGGTCCGCCACACTTTTCTTTACACCTCTCGGGCTTATCCGAGAGTGTGGCGTTGTAGGGGAGGTGTCCCCGCACGCGTGCGTATGTCAGAAGTGTCGGCAGTGTCCGCCGGCGCCGGTCCAGTGTCCACCGTTGTCTGAAAACTGCACTTTTCTGACCTCTGACCTCACTGGACGGTCCGCCACACTTTTTTTTACAACTCTCGGGCTTATCCGAGAGTGTGGCGTTGTAGGGGAGGTGTCCCCGCACGCGTGCGTATGTCAGAAGTGTCGGCAGTGTCCGCCGGCGCCGGTCCAGTGTCCACCGTTGTCTGAAAACTGCACTTTTCTGACCTCTGACCTCACTGGACGGTCCGCCACACTTTTCTTTACACCTCTCGGGCTTATCCGAGAGTGTGGCGTTGTAGGGGAGGTGTCCCCGCACGCGTGCGTATTTCAGAAGTGTCGGCAGTGTCCGCCGGCGCCGGTCCAGTATCCACCGTTGTCTGAAAACTGCACTTTTCTGACCTCTGACCTCACTGGACGGTCCGCCACACTTTTTTTTAAATCTCTCGGGCTTATCCGAGAGTGTGGCGTTGTAGGGGAGGTGTCCCCGCACGCGTGCGTATGTCAGAAGTGTCGGCAGTGTCCGCCGGCGCCGGTCCAGTGTCCACCGTTGTCTGAAAACTGCACTTTTCTGACCTCTGACCTCACTGGACGGTCCGCCACACTTTTTTTTACATCTCTTGGGCTTATCCGAGAGTCTGGCGTTGTAGGGGAGGTGTCCCCGCACGCGTGCGTATGTCAGTAGTGTCGGCAGTGTCCGCCGGCGCCGGTCCAGTGTCCACCGTTGTCTGAAAACTGCACTTTTCTGACCTCTGACCTCACTGGACGGTCCGCCACACTTTTTTTTACATCTCTCGGGCTTATCCGAGAGTGTGGCGTTGTAGGGGAGGTGTCCCCGCACGCGTGCGTATGTCAGAAGTGTCGGCAGTGTCCGCCGGCGCCGGTCCAGTGTCCACCGTTGTCTGAAAACTGCACTTTTCTGACCTCTGACCTCACTGGACGGTCCGCCACACTTTTCTTTACACCTCTCGGGCTTATCCGAGAGTGTGGCGTTGTAGGGGAGGTGTCCCCGCACGCGTGCGTATGTCAGAAGTGTCGGCAGTGTCCACCGGTGCCTGTCCAGTGTCCACTGTTGTCTGAAAACGGCACTTTTCTGACCTCTGACCTCACTGGACGGTCCGCCACACTTTTTTTTACACCTCTCGGGCTTATCCGAGAGTGTGGCGTTGTAGGGGAGATGTCCCTGCACGCGTGCGTATGTCAGAAGTGTCGGCAGTGTCCGCCGGCGCCGGTCCAGTGTCCACCGTTGTCTGAAAACTGCACTTTTCTGACCTCTGACCTCACTGGACGGTCCGCCACACTTTTTTTTACATCTCTCGGGCTTATCCGAGAGTGTGGCGTTGTAGGGGAGGTGTCCCCGCACGCGTGCGTATGTCAGAAGTGTCGGCAGTGTCCACCGGTGCCTGTCCAGTGTCCACTGTTGTCTGAAAACGGCACTTTTCTGACCTCTGACCTCACTGGACGGTCCGCCACACTTTTCTTTACACCTCTCGGGCTTATCCGAGAGTGTGGCGTTGTAGGGGAGGTGTCCCCGCACGCGTGTGTATGTCAGAAGTGTCGGCAGTGTCCGCCGGTGCCTGTCCAGTGTCCACTGTTGTCTGAAAACGGCACTTTTCTGACCTCTGACCTCACTGGACGGTCCGCCACACTTTTTTTTACACCTCTCGGGCTTATCCGAGAGTGTGGCGTTGTAGGGGAGGTGTCCCCGCACGCGTGCGTATGTCAGAAGTGTCGGCAGTGTCCGCCGGCGCCGGTCCAGTGTCCACTGTTGTCTGAAAACGGCACTTTTCTGACCTCTGACCTCACTGGACGGTCCGCCACACTTTTCTTTACACCTCTCGGGCTTATCCGAGAGTGTGGCGTTGTAGGGGAGGTGTCCCCGCACGCGTGCGTATGTCAGAAGTGTCGGCAGTGTCCACCGGTGCCTGTCCAGTGTCCACTGTTGTCTGAAAACGGCACTTTTCTGACCTCTGACCTCACTGGACGGTCCGCCACACTTTTTTTTACACCTCTCGGGCTTATCCGAGAGTGTGGCGTTGTAGGGGAGGTGATGTCAGAAGTGTCGGCAGTGTCCGCCGGCGCCGGTCCAGTGTCCACTGTTGTCTGAAAACGGCACTTTTCTGACCTCTGACCTCACTGGACGGTCCGCCACACTTTTTTTTACACCTCTCGGGCTTATCCGAGAGTGTGGCGTTGTAGGGGAGGTGTCCCCGCACGCGTGCGTATGTCAGAAGTGTCGGCAGTGTCCACCGGTGCCTGTCCAGTGTCCACTGTTGTCTGAAAACGGCACTTTTCTGACCTCTGACCTCACTGGACGGTCCGCCACACTTTTTTTTACACCTCTCGGGCTTATCCGAGAGTGTGGCGTTGTAGGGGAGGTGTCCCCGCACGCGTGCGTATGTCAGAAGTGTCGGCAGTGTCCGCCGGCGCCGGTCCAGTGTCCACCGTTGTCTGAAAACTGCACTTTTCTGACCTCTGACCTCACTGGACGGTCCGCCACACTTTTTTTTACATCTCTCGGGCTTATCCGAGAGTGTGGCGTTGTAGGGGAGGTGTCCCCGCACGCGTGCGTATGTCAGAAGTGTCGGCAGTGTCCGCCGGCGCCGGTCCAGTGTCCACCGTTGTCTGAAAACTGCACTTTTCTGACCTCTGACCTCACTGGACGGTCCGCCACACTTTTCTTTACACCTCTCGGGCTTATCCGAGAGTCTGGCGTTGTAGGGGAGGTGTCCCCGCACGCGTGCGTATGTCAGAAGTGTCGGCAGTGTCCGCCGGCGCCGGTCCAGTGTCCACCGTTGTCTGAAAACTGCACTTTTCTGACCTCTGAACTCACTGGACGGTCCGCCACACTTTTCTTTACACCTCTCGGGCTTATCCGAGAGTGTGGCGTTGTAGGGGAGGTGTCCCCGCACGTGTGCGTATGTCAGAAGTGTCGGCAGTGTCCGCCGGCGCCGGTCCAGTGTCCACCGTTGTCTGAAAACTGCACTTTTCTGACCTCTGACCTCACTGGACGGTCCGCCACACTTTTTTTTACAACTCTCGGGCTTATCCGAGAGTGTGGCGTTGTAGGGGAGGTGTCCCCGCACGCGTGCGTATGTCAGAAGTGTCGGCAGTGTCCGCCGGCGCCGGTCCAGTGTCCACCGTTGTCTGAAAACTGCACTTTTCTGACCTCTGACCTCACTGGACGGTCCGCCACACTTTTCTTTACACCTCTCGGGCTTATCCGAGAGTGTGGCGTTGTAGGGGAGGTGTCCCCGCACGCGTGCGTATTTCAGAAGTGTCGGCAGTGTCCGCCGGCGCCGGTCCAGTATCCACCGTTGTCTGAAAACTGCACTTTTCTGACCTCTGACCTCACTGGACGGTCCGCCACACTTTTTTTTAAATCTCTCGGGCTTATCCGAGAGTGTGGCGTTGTAGGGGAGGTGTCCCCGCACGCGTGCGTATGTCAGAAGTGTCGGCAGTGTCCGCCGGCGCCGGTCCAGTGTCCACCGTTGTCTGAAAACTGCACTTTTCTGACCTCTGACCTCACTGGACGGTCCGCCACACTTTTTTTTACATCTCTTGGGCTTATCCGAGAGTCTGGCGTTGTAGGGGAGGTGTCCCCGCACGCGTGCGTATGTCAGTAGTGTCGGCAGTGTCCGCCGGCGCCGGTCCAGTGTCCACCGTTGTCTGAAAACTGCACTTTTCTGACCTCTGACCTCACTGGACGGTCCGCCACACTTTTTTTTACATCTCTCGGGCTTATCCGAGAGTGTGGCGTTGTAGGGGAGGTGTCCCCGCACGCGTGCGTATGTCAGAAGTGTCGGCAGTGTCCGCCGGCGCCGGTCCAGTGTCCACCGTTGTCTGAAAACTGCACTTTTCTGACCTCTGACCTCACTGGACGGTCCGCCACACTTTTCTTTACACCTCTCGGGCTTATCCGAGAGTGTGGCGTTGTAGGGGAGGTGTCCCCGCACGCGTGCGTATGTCAGAAGTGTCGGCAGTGTCCACCGGTGCCTGTCCAGTGTCCACTGTTGTCTGAAAACGGCACTTTTCTGACCTCTGACCTCACTGGACGGTCCGCCACACTTTTTTTTACACCTCTCGGGCTTATCCGAGAGTGTGGCGTTGTAGGGGAGATGTCCCTGCACGCGTGCGTATGTCAGAAGTGTCGGCAGTGTCCGCCGGCGCCGGTCCAGTGTCCACCGTTGTCTGAAAACTGCACTTTTCTGACCTCTGACCTCACTGGACGGTCCGCCACACTTTTTTTTACATCTCTCGGGCTTATCCAAGAGTGTGGCGTTGTAGGGGAGGTGTCCCCGCACGCGTGCGTATGTCAGAAGTGTCGGCAGTGTCCACCGGTGCCTGTCCAGTGTCCACTGTTGTCTGAAAACGGCACTTTTCTGACCTCTGACCTCACTGGACGGTCCGCCACACTTTTCTTTACACCTCTCGGGCTTATCCGAGAGTGTGGCGTTGTAGGGGAGGTGTCCCCGCACGCGTGTGTATGTCAGAAGTGTCGGCAGTGTCCGCCGGTGCCTGTCCAGTGTCCACTGTTGTCTGAAAACGGCACTTTTCTGACCTCTGACCTCACTGGACGGTCCGCCACACTTTTTTTTACACCTCTCGGGCTTATCCGAGAGTGTGGCGTTGTAGGGGAGGTGTCCCCGCACGCGTGCGTATGTCAGAAGTGTCGGCAGTGTCCGCCGGCGCCGGTCCAGTGTCCACTGTTGTCTGAAAACGGCACTTTTCTGACCTCTGACCTCACTGGACGGTCCGCCACACTTTTCTTTACACCTCTCGGGCTTATTCGAGAGTGTGGCGTTGTAGGGGAGGTGTCCCCGCACGCGTGCGTATGTCAGAAGTGTCGGCAGTGTCCACCGGTGCCTGTCCAGTGTCCACTGTTGTCTGAAAACGGCACTTTTCTGACCTCTGACCTCACTGGACGGTCCGCCACACTTTTTTTTACACCTCTCGGGCTTATCCGAGAGTGTGGCGTTGTAGGGGAGGTGATGTCAGAAGTGTCGGCAGTGTCCGCCGGCGCCGGTCCAGTGTCCACTGTTGTCTGAAAACGGCACTTTTCTGACCTCTGACCTCACTGGACGGTCCGCCACACTTTTTTTTACACCTCTCGGGCTTATCCGAGAGTGTGGCGTTGTAGGGGAGGTGTCCCCGCACGCGTGCGTATGTCAGAAGTGTCGGCAGTGTCCACCGGTGCCTGTCCAGTGTCCACTGTTGTCTGAAAACGGCACTTTTCTGACCTCTGACCTCACTGGACGGTCCGCCACACTTTTTTTTACACCTCTCGGGCTTATCCGAGAGTGTGGCGTTGTAGGGGAGGTGTCCCCGCACGCGTGCGTATGTCAGAAGTGTCGGCAGTGTCCGCCGGCGCCGGTCCAGTGTCCACCGTTGTCTGAAAACTGCACTTTTCTGACCTCTGACCTCACTGGACGGTCCGCCACACTTTTTTTTTACATCTCTCTGGCTTATCCGAGAGTGTGGCGTTGTAGGGGAGGTGTCCCCGCACGCGTGCGTATGTCAGAAGTGTCGGCAGTGTCCGCCGGCGCCGGTCCAGTGTCCACCGTTGTCTGAAAACTGCACTTTTCTGACCTCTGACCTCACTGGACGGTCCGCCACACTTTTTTTTACATCTCTCGGGCTTATCCGAGAGTGTGGCGTTGTAGGGGAGGTGTCCCCGCACGCGTGCGTATGTCAGAAGTGTCGGCAGTGTCCGCCGGCGCCGGTCCAGTGTCCACCGTTGTCTGAAAACTGCACTTTTCTGACCTCTGACCTCACTGGACGGTCCGCCACACTTTTCTTTACACCTCTCGGGCTTATCCGAGAGTGTGGCGTTGTAGGGGAGGTGTCCCCACACGCGTGCGTATGTCAGAAGTGTCGGCAGTGTCCGCCGGCGCCGGTCCAGTGTCCACCGTTGTCTGAAAACTGCACTTTTCTGACCTCTGACCTCACTGGACGGTCCGCCACACTTTTTTCTACATCTCTCGGGCTTATCCGAGAGTGTGGCGTTGTAGGGGAGGTGTCCCCGCACCCGTGCGTATGTCAGAAGTGTCGGCAGTGTCCGCCGGCGCCGGTCCAGTATCCACCGTTGTCTGAAAACTGCACTTTTCTGACCTCTGACCTCACTGGACGGTCCGCCACACTTTTTTTTAAATCTCTCGGGCTTATCCGAGAGTGTGGCGTTGTAGGGGAGGTGTCCCCGCACGCGTGCGTATGTCAGAAGTGTCGGCAGTGTCCGCCGGCGCCGGTCCAGTGTCCACCGTTGTCTGAAAACTGCACGTTTCTGACCTCTGACCTCACTGGACGGTCCGCCACACTTTGCTTTACACCTCTCGGGCTTATCCGAGAGTCTGGCGTTGTAGGGGAGGTGTCCCCGCACGCGTGCGTATGTCAGAAGTGTCGGCAGTGTCCGCCGGCGCCGGTCCAGTGTCCACCGTTGTCTGAAAACTGCACTTTTCTGACCTCTGACCTCACTGGACGGTCCGCCACACTTTTCTTTACACCTCTCGGGCTTATCCGAGAGTGTGGCGTTGTAGGGGAGGTGTCCCCACACGCGTGCGTATGTCAGAAGTGTCGGCAGTGTCCGCCGGCGCCGGTCCAGTGTCCACCGTTGTCTGAAAACTGCACTTTTCTGACCTCTGACCTCACTGGACGGTCCGCCACACTTTTTTTTACATCTCTCGGGCTTATCCGAGAGTTTGGCGTTGTAGGGGAGGTGTCCCCGCACGCGTGCGTATGTCAGAAGTGTCGGCAGTGTCCGCCGGCGCCGGTCCAGTGTCCACCGTTGTCTGAAAACTGCACTTTTCTGACCTCTGACCTCACTGGACGGTCCGCCACACTTTTTTTTACATCTCTCGGGCTTATCCGAGAGTGTGGCGTTGTAGGGGAGGTGTCCCCGCACGCGTGCGTATGTCAGAAGTGTCGGCAGTGTCCGCCGGCGCCGGTCCAGTGTCCACCGTTGTCTGAAAACTGCACTTTTCTGACCTCTGACCTCACTGGACGGTCCGCCACACTTTTCTTTACACCTCTCGGGCTTATCCGAGAGTCTGGCGTTGTAGGGGAGGTGTCCCCGCACGCGTGCGTATGTCAGAAGTGTCGGCAGTGTCCGCCGGCGCCGGTCCAGTGTCCACCGTTGTCTGAAAACTGCACTTTTCTGACCTCTGACCTCACTGGACGGTCCGCCACACTTTTCTTTACACCTCTCGGGCTTATCCGAGAGTGTGGCGTTGTAGGGGAGGTGTCCCCGCACGCGTGCGTATGTCAGAAGTGTCGGCAGTGTCCACCGGTGCCTGTCCAGTGTCCACTGTTGTCTGAAAACGGCACTTTTCTGACCTCTGACCTCACTGGACGGTCCGCCACACTTTTTTTTACACCTCTCGGGCTTATCCGAGAGTGTGGCGTTGTAGGGGAGGTGTCCCCGCACGCGTGCGTATGTCAGAAGTGTCGGCAGTGTCCGCCGGCGCCGGTCCAGTGTCCACCGTTGTCTGAAAACTGCACTTTTCTGACCTCTGACCTCACTGGACGGTCCGCCACACTTTTTTTTACATCTCTCGGGCTTATCCGAGAGTGTGGCGTTGTAGGGGAGGTGTCCCCGCACGCGTGCGTATGTCAGAAGTGTCGGCAGTGTCCGCCGGCGCCGGTCCAGTGTCCACCGTTGTCTGAAAACTGCACTTTTCTGACCTCTGACCTCACTGGACGGTCCGCCACACTTTTCTTTACACCTCTCGGGCTTATCCGAGAGTCTGGCGTTGTAGGGGAGGTGTCCCCGCACGCGTGCGTATGTCAGAAGTGTCGGCAGTGTCCGCCGGCGCCGGTCCAGTGTCCACCGTTGTCTGAAAACTGCACTTTTCTGACCTCTGACCTCACTGGACGGTCCGCCACACTTTTCTTTACACCTCTCGGGCTTATCCGAGAGTGTGGCGTTGTAGGGGAGGTGTCCCCGCACGCGTGCATATTTCAGAAGTGTCGGCAGTGTCCGCCGGCGCCGGTCCAGTATCCACCGTTGTCTGAAAACTGCACTTTTCTGACCTCTGACCTCACTGGACGGTCCGCCACACTTTTTTTTACATCTCTCGGGCTTATCCGAGAGTGTGGCGTTGTAGGGGAGGTGTCCCCGCACGCGTGCGTATGTCAGAAGTGTCGGCAGTGTCCGCCGGCGCCGGTCCAGTGTCCACCGTTGTCTGAAAACTGCACTTTTCTGACCTCTGACCTCACTGGACGGTCCGCCACACTTTTCTTTACACCTCTCGGGCTTATCCGAGAGTCTGGCGTTGTAGGGGAGGTGTCCCCGCACGCGTGCGTATGTCAGTAGTGTCGGCAGTGTCCGCCGGCGCCGGTCCAGTGTCCACCGTTGTCTGAAAACTGCACTTTTCTGACCTCTGAACTCACTGGACGGTCCGCCACACTTTTCTTTACACCTCTCGGGCTTATCCGAGAGTGTGGCGTTGTAGGGGAGGTGTCCCCGCACGCGTGCGTATGTCAGAAGTGTCGGCAGTGTCCGCCGGCGCCAGTCCAGTGTCCACCGTTGTCTGAAAACTGCACTTTTCTGACCTCTGACCTCACTGGACGGTCCGCCACACTTTTTTTTACACCTCTCGGGCTTATCCGAGAGTGTGGCGTTGTAGGGGAGGTGTCCCCGCACGCGTGCGTATTTCAGAAGTGTCGGCAGTGTCCGCCGGCGCCGGTCCAGTATCCACCGTTGTCTGAAAACTGCACTTTTCTGACCTCTGACCTCACTGGACGGTCCGCCACACTTTTTTTTAAATCTCTCGGGCTTATCCGAGAGTGTGGCGTTGTAGGGGAGGTGTCCCCGCACGCGTGCGTATGTCAGAAGTGTCGGCAGTGTCCGCCGGCGCCGGTCCAGTGTCCACCGTTGTCTGAAAACTGCACTTTTCTGACCTCTGACCTCACTGGACGGTCCGCCACACTTTTCTTTACACCTCTCGGGCTTATCCGAGAGTCTGGCGTTGTAGGGGAGGTGTCCCCGCACGCGTGCGTATGTCAGAAGTGTCGGCAGTGTCCGCCGGCGCCGGTCCAGTGTCCACCGTTGTCTGAAAACTGCACTTTTCTGACCTCTGACCTCACTGGACGGTCCGCCACACTTTTCTTTACACCTCTCGGGCTTATCCGAGAGTGTGGCGTTGTAGGGGAGGTGTCCCCGCACGCGTGCGTATGTCAGAAGTGTCGGCAGTGTCCACCGGTGCCTGTCCAGTGTCCACTGTTGTCTGAAAACGGCACTTTTCTGACCTCTGACCTCACTGGACGGTCCGCCACACTTTTTTTTACACCTCTCGGGCTTATCCGAGAGTGTGGCGTTGTAGGGGAGGTGTCCCCGCACGCGTGCGTATGTCAGAAGTGTCGGCAGTGTCCGCCGGCGCCGGTCCAGTGTCCACCGTTGTCTGAAAACTGCACTTTTCTGACCTCTGACCTCACTGGACGGTCCGCCACACTTTTTTTTACATCTCTCGGGCTTATCCGAGAGTGTGGCGTTGTAGGGGAGGTGTCCCCGCACGCGTGCGTATGTCAGAAGTGTCGGCAGTGTCCGCCGGCGCCGGTCCAGTGTCCACCGTTGTCTGAAAACTGCACTTTTCTGACCTCTGACCTCACTGGACGGTCCGCCACACTTTTCTTTACACCTCTCGGGCTTATCCGAGAGTCTGGCGTTGTAGGGGAGGTGTCCCCGCACGCGTGCGTATGTCAGAAGTGTCGGCAGTGTCCGCCGGCGCCGGTCCAGTGTCCACCGTTGTCTGAAAACTGCACTTTTCTGACCTCTGACCTCACTGGACGGTCCGCCACACTTTTCTTTACACCTCTCGGGCTTATCCGAGAGTGTGGCGTTGTAGGGGAGGTGTCCCCGCACGCGTGCATATTTCAGAAGTGTCGGCAGTGTCCGCCGGCGCCGGTCCAGTATCCACCGTTGTCTGAAAACTGCACTTTTCTGACCTCTGACCTCACTGGACGGTCCGCCACACTTTTTTTTACATCTCTCGGGCTTATCCGAGAGTGTGGCGTTGTAGGGGAGGTGTCCCCGCACGCGTGCGTATGTCAGAAGTGTCGGCAGTGTCCGCCGGCGCCGGTCCAGTGTCCACCGTTGTCTGAAAACTGCACTTTTCTGACCTCTGACCTCACTGGACGGTCCGCCACACTTTTCTTTACACCTCTCGGGCTTATCCGAGAGTCTGGCGTTGTAGGGGAGGTGTCCCCGCACGCGTGCGTATGTCAGTAGTGTCGGCAGTGTCCGCCGGCGCCGGTCCAGTGTCCACCGTTGTCTGAAAACTGCACTTTTCTGACCTCTGAACTCACTGGACGGTCCGCCACACTTTTCTTTACACCTCTCGGGCTTATCCGAGAGTGTGGCGTTGTAGGGGAGGTGTCCCCGCACGCGTGCGTATGTCAGAAGTGTCGGCAGTGTCCGCCGGCGCCAGTCCAGTGTCCACCGTTGTCTGAAAACTGCACTTTTCTGACCTCTGACCTCACTGGACGGTCCGCCACACTTTTTTTTACACCTCTCGGGCTTATCCGAGAGTGTGGCGTTGTAGGGGAGGTGTCCCCGCACGCGTGCGTATTTCAGAAGTGTCGGCAGTGTCCGCCGGCGCCGGTCCAGTATCCACCGTTGTCTGAAAACTGCACTTTTCTGACCTCTGACCTCACTGGACGGTCCGCCACACTTTTTTTTAAATCTCTCGGGCTTATCCGAGAGTGTGGCGTTGTAGGGGAGGTGTCCCCGCACGCGTGCGTATGTCAGAAGTGTCGGCAGTGTCCGCCGGCGCCGGTCCAGTGTCCACCGTTGTCTGAAAACTGCACTTTTCTGACCTCTGACCTCACTGGACGGTCCGCCACACTTTTTTTTACACCTCTCGGGCTTATCCGAGAGTGTGGCGTTTTAGGGGAGGTGTCCCCGCACGCGTGCGTATGTCAGAAGTGTCGGCAGTGTCCGCCGGCGCCGGTCCAGTGTCCACCGTTGTCTGAAAACTGCACTTTTCTGACCTCTGACCTCACTGGACGGTCCGCCACACTTTTTTTTACACCTCTCGGGCTTATCCGAGAGTGTGGCGTTTTAGGGGAGGTGTCCCCGCACGCGTGCGTATGTCAGAAGTGTCGGCAGTGTCCGCCGGCGCCGGTCCAGTGTCCACCGTTGTCTGAAAACTGCACTTTTCTGACCTCTGACCTCACTGGACGGTCCGCCACACTTTTCTTTACACCTCTCGGGCTTATCCGAGAGTGTGGCGTTGTAGGGGAGGTGTCCCTACACGCGTGCGTATGTCAGAAGTGTCGGCAGTGTCCGCCGGCGCCGGTCCAGTGTCCACCGTTGTCTGAAAACTGCACTTTTCTGACCTCTGACCTCACTGGACGGTCCGCCACACTTTTTTTTACATCTCTCGGGCTTATCCGAGAGTCTGGCGTTGTAGGGGAGGTGTCCCCGCACGCGTGCGTATGTCAGTAGTGTCGGCAGTGTCCGCCGGCGCCGGTCCAGTGTCCACCGTTGTCTGAAAACTGCACTTTTCTGACCTCTGACCTCACTGGACGGTCCGCCACACTTTTTTTTACATCTCTCGGGCTTATCCGAGAGTGTGGCGTTGTAGGGGAGGTGTCCCCGCACGCGTGCGTATGTCAGAAGTGTCGGCAGTGTCCGCCGGCGCCGGTCCAGTGTCCACCGTTGTCTGAAAACTGCACTTTTCTGACCTCTGACCTCACTGGACGGTCCGCCACACTTTTCTTTACACCTCTCGGGCTTATCCGAGAGTGTGGCGTTGTAGGGGAGGTGTCCCCGCACGCGTGCATATTTCAGAAGTGTCGGCAGTGTCCGCCGGCGCCGGTCCAGTATCCACCGTTGTCTGAAAACTGCACTTTTCTGACCTCTGACCTCACTGGACGGTCCGCCACACTTTTTTTTACATCTCTCTGGCTTATCCGAGAGTGTGGCGTTGTAGGGAAGGTGTCCCCGCACGCGTGCGTATGTCAGAAGTGTCGGCAGTGTCCGCCGGCGCCGGTCCAGTGTCCACCGTTGTCTGAAAACTGCACTTTTCTGACCTCTGACCTCACTGGACGGTCCGCCACACTTTTCTTTACACCTCTCGGGCTTATCCGAGAGTCTGGCGTTGTAGGGGAGGTGTCCCCGCACGCGTGCGTATGTCAGAAGTGTCGGCAGTGTCCGCCGGCGCCGGTCCAGTGTCCACCGTTGTCTGAAAACTGCACTTTTCTGACCTCTGAACTCACTGGACGGTCCGCCACACTTTTCTTTACACCTCTCGGGCTTATCCGAGAGTGTGGCGTTGTAGGGGAGGTGTCCCCGCACGCGTGCGTATGTCAGAAGTGTCGGCAGTGTCCGCCGGCGCCAGTCCAGTGTCCACCGTTGTCTGAAAACTGCACTTTTCTGACCTCTGACCTCACTGGACGGTCCGCCACACTTTTTTTTACACCTCTCGGGCTTATCCGAGAGTGTGGCGTTGTAGGGGAGGTGTCCCCGCACGCGTGCGTATTTCAGAAGTGTCGGCAGTGTCCGCCGGCGCCGGTCCAGTATCCACCGTTGTCTGAAAACTGCACTTTTCTGACCTCTGACCTCACTGGACGGTCCGCCACACTTTTTTTTAAATCTCTCGGGCTTATCCGAGAGTGTGGCGTTGTAGGGGAGGTGTCCCCGCACGCGTGCGTATGTCAGAAGTGTCGGCAGTGTCCGCCGGCGCCGGTCCAGTGTCCACCGTTGTCTGAAAACTGCACTTTTCTGACCTCTGACCTCACTGGACGGTCCGCCACACTTTTTTTTACACCTCTCGGGCTTATCCGAGAGTGTGGCGTTTTAGGGGAGGTGTCCCCGCACGCGTGCGTATGTCAGAAGTGTCGGCAGTGTCCGCCGGCGCCGGTCCAGTGTCCACCGTTGTCTGAAAACTGCACTTTTCTGACCTCTGACCTCACTGGACGGTCCGCCACACTTTTTTTTACACCTCTCGGGCTTATCCGAGAGTGTGGCGTTTTAGGGGAGGTGTCCCCGCACGCGTGCGTATGTCAGAAGTGTCGGCAGTGTCCGCCGGCGCCGGTCCAGTGTCCACCGTTGTCTGAAAACTGCACTTTTCTGACCTCTGACCTCACTGGACGGTCCGCCACACTTTTCTTTACACCTCTCGGGCTTATCCGAGAGTGTGGCGTTGTAGGGGAGGTGTCCCTACACGCGTGCGTATGTCAGAAGTGTCGGCAGTGTCCGCCGGCGCCGGTCCAGTGTCCACCGTTGTCTGAAAACTGCACTTTTCTGACCTCTGACCTCACTGGACGGTCCGCCACACTTTTTTTTACATCTCTCGGGCTTATCCGAGAGTCTGGCGTTGTAGGGGAGGTGTCCCCGCACGCGTGCGTATGTCAGTAGTGTCGGCAGTGTCCGCCGGCGCCGGTCCAGTGTCCACCGTTGTCTGAAAACTGCACTTTTCTGACCTCTGACCTCACTGGACGGTCCGCCACACTTTTTTTTACATCTCTCGGGCTTATCCGAGAGTGTGGCGTTGTAGGGGAGGTGTCCCCGCACGCGTGCGTATGTCAGAAGTGTCGGCAGTGTCCGCCGGCGCCGGTCCAGTGTCCACCGTTGTCTGAAAACTGCACTTTTCTGACCTCTGACCTCACTGGACGGTCCGCCACACTTTTCTTTACACCTCTCGGGCTTATCCGAGAGTGTGGCGTTGTAGGGGAGGTGTCCCCGCACGCGTGCATATTTCAGAAGTGTCGGCAGTGTCCGCCGGCGCCGGTCCAGTATCCACCGTTGTCTGAAAACTGCACTTTTCTGACCTCTGACCTCACTGGACGGTCCGCCACACTTTTTTTTACATCTCTCTGGCTTATCCGAGAGTGTGGCGTTGTAGGGAAGGTGTCCCCGCACGCGTGCGTATGTCAGAAGTGTCGGCAGTGTCCGCCGGCGCCGGTCCAGTGTCCACCGTTGTCTGAAAACTGCACTTTTCTGACCTCTGACCTCACTGGACGGTCCGCCACACTTTTCTTTACACCTCTCGGGCTTATCCGAGAGTCTGGCGTTGTAGGGGAGGTGTCCCCGCACGCGTGCGTATGTCAGAAGTGTCGGCAGTGTCCGCCGGCGCCGGTCCAGTGTCCACCGTTGTCTGAAAACTGCACTTTTCTGACCTCTGAACTCACTGGACGGTCCGCCACACTTTTCTTTACACCTCTCGGGCTTATCCGAGAGTGTGGCGTTGTAGGGGAGGTGTCCCCGCACGCGTGCGTATATCAGAAGTGTCGGCAGTGTCCGCCGGCGCCGGTCCAGTGTCCACCGTTGTCTGAAAACTGCACTTTTCTGACCTCTGACCTCACTGGACGGTCCGCCACACTTTTTTTTACACCTCTCGGGCTTATCCGAGAGTGTGGCGTTGTAGGGGAGGTGTCCCCGCACGCGTGCGTATTTCAGAAGTGTCGGCAGTGTCCGCCGGCGCCGGTCCAGTATCCACCGTTGTCTGAAAACTGCACTTTTCTGACCTCTGACCTCACTGGACGGTCCGCCACACTTTTTTTTAAATCTCTCGGGCTTATCCGAGAGTGTGGCGTTGTAGGGGAGGTGTCCCCGCACGCGTGCGTATGTCAGAAGTGTCGGCAGTGTCCGCCGGCGCCGGTCCAGTGTCCACCGTTGTCTGAAAACTGCACTTTTCTGACCTCTGACCTCACTGGACGGTCCGCCACACTTCTTTTTTACACCTCTCGGGCTTATCCGAGAGTGTGGCGTTTTAGGGGAGGTGTCCCCGCACGCGTGCGTATGTCAGAAGTGTCGGCAGTGTCCGCCGGCGCCGGTCCAGTGTCCACCGTTGTCTGAAAACTGCACTTTTCTGACCTCTGACCTCACTGGACGGTCCGCCACACTTTTTTTTACACCTCTCGGGCTTATCCGAGAGTGTGGCGTTTTAGGGGAGGTGTCCCCGCACGCGTGCGTATGTCAGAAGTGTCGGCAGTGTCCGCCGGCGCCGGTCCAGTGTCCACCGTTGTCTGAAAACTGCACTTTTCTGACCTCTGAACTCACTGGACGGTCCGCCACACTTTTCTTTACACCTCTCGGGCTTATCCGAGAGTGTGGCGTTGTAGGGGAGGTGTCCCCGCACGCGTGCGTATGTCAGAAGTGTCGGCAGTGTCCGCCGGCGCCGGTCCAGTGTCCACCGTTGTCTGAAAACTGCACTTTTCTGACCTCTGACCTCACTGGACGGTCCGCCACACTTTTTTTTACAACTCTCGGGCTTATCCGAGAGTGTGGCGTTGTAGGGGAGGTGTCCCCGCACGCGTGCGTATGTCAGAAGTGTCGGCAGTGTCCGCCGGCGCCGGTCCAGTGTCCACCGTTGTCTGAAAACTGCACTTTTCTGACCTCTGACCTCACTGGACGGTCCGCCACACTTTTCTTTACACCTCTCGGGCTTATCCGAGAGTGTGGCGTTGTAGGGGAGGTGTCCCCGCACGCGTGCATATTTCAGAAGTGTCGGCAGTGTCCGCCGGCGCCGGTCCAGTATCCACCGTTGTCTGAAAACTGCACTTTTCTGACCTCTGACCTCACTGGACGGTCCGCCACACTTTTTTTTAAATCTCTCGGGCTTATCCGAGAGTGTGGCGTTGTAGGGGAGGTGTCCCCGCACGCGTGCGTATGTCAGAAGTGTCGGCAGTGTCCGCCGGCGCCGGTCCAGTGTCCACCGTTGTCTGAAAACTGCACTTTTCTGACCTCTGACCTCACTGGACGGTCCGCCACACTTTTTTTTACATCTCTCGGGCTTATCCGAGAGTCTGGCGTTGTAGGGGAGGTGTCCCCGCACGCGTGCGTATGTCAGTAGTGTCGGCAGTGTCCGCCGGCGCCGGTCCAGTGTCCACCGTTGTCTGAAAACTGCACTTTTCTGACCTCTGACCTCACTGGACGGTCCGCCACACTTTTTTTTACATCTCTCGGGCTTATCCGAGAGTGTGGCGTTGTAGGGGAGGTGTCCCCGCACGCGTGCGTATGTCAGAAGTGTCGGCAGTGTCCGCCGGCGCCGGTCCAGTGTCCACCGTTGTCTGAAAACTGCACTTTTCTGACCTCTGACCTCACTGGACGGTCCGCCACACTTTTCTTTACACCTCTCGGGCTTATCCGAGAGTGTGGCGTTGTAGGGGAGGTGTCCCCGCACGCGTGCGTATGTCAGAAGTGTCGGCAGTGTCCACCGGTGCCTGTCCAGTGTCCACTGTTGTCTGAAAACGGCACTTTTCTGACCTCTGACCTCACTGGACGGTCCGCCACACTTTTTTTTACACCTCTCGGGCTTATCCGAGAGTGTGGCGTTGTAGGGGAGATGTCCCTGCACGCGTGCGTATGTCAGAAGTGTCGGCAGTGTCCGCCGGCGCCGGTCCAGTGTCCACCGTTGTCTGAAAACTGCACTTTTCTGACCTCTGACCTCACTGGACGGTCCGCCACACTTTTTTTTACATCTCTCGGGCTTATCCGAGAGTGTGGCGTTGTAGGGGAGGTGTCCCCGCACGCGTGCGTATGTCAGAAGTGTCGGCAGTGTCCACCGGTGCCTGTCCAGTGTCCACTGTTGTCTGAAAACGGCACTTTTCTGACCTCTGACCTCACTGGACGGTCCGCCACACTTTTCTTTACACCTCTCGGGCTTATCCGAGAGTGTGGCGTTGTAGGGGAGGTGTCCCCGCACGCGTGTGTATGTCAGAAGTGTCGGCAGTGTCCGCCGGTGCCTGTCCAGTGTCCACTGTTGTCTGAAAACGGCACTTTTCTGACCTCTGACCTCACTGGACGGTCCGCCACACTTTTTTTTACACCTCTCGGGCTTATCCGAGAGTGTGGCGTTGTAGGGGAGGTGTCCCCGCACGCGTGCGTATGTCAGAAGTGTCGGCAGTGTCCGCCGGCGCCGGTCCAGTGTCCACTGTTGTCTGAAAACGGCACTTTTCTGACCTCTGACCTCACTGGACGGTCCGCCACACTTTTCTTTACACCTCTCGGGCTTATCCGAGAGTGTGGCGTTGTAGGGGAGGTGTCCCCGCACGCGTGCGTATGTCAGAAGTGTCGGCAGTGTCCACCGGTGCCTGTCCAGTGTCCACTGTTGTCTGAAAACGGCACTTTTCTGACCTCTGACCTCACTGGACGGTCCGCCACACTTTTTTTTACACCTCTCGGGCTTATCCGAGAGTGTGGCGTTG
This sequence comes from Gymnoscopelus braueri, assembly GCF_963280865.1. Lineage (NCBI taxonomy): Eukaryota > Metazoa > Chordata > Actinopteri > Myctophiformes > Myctophidae > Gymnoscopelus > Gymnoscopelus braueri. The sequence continues at coordinate 96,696 of NW_027660384.1, read as the reverse complement.
TAGGGGAGGTGATGTCAGAAGTGTCGGCAGTGTCCGCCGGCGCCGGTCCAGTGTCCACTGTTGTCTGAAAACGGCACTTTTCTGACCTCTGACCTCACTGGACGGTCCGCCACACTTTTTTTTACACCTCTCGGGCTTATCCGAGAGTGTGGCGTTGTAGGGGAGGTGTCCCCGCACGCGTGCGTATGTCAGAAGTGTCGGCAGTGTCCACCGGTGCCTGTCCAGTGTCCACTGTTGTCTGAAAACGGCACTTTTCTGACCTCTGACCTCACTGGACGGTCCGCCACACTTTTTTTTACACCTCTCGGGCTTATCCGAGAGTGTGGCGTTGTAGGGGAGGTGTCCCCGCACGCGTGCGTATGTCAGAAGTGTCGGCAGTGTCCGCCGGCGCCGGTCCAGTGTCCACCGTTGTCTGAAAACTGCACTTTTCTGACCTCTGACCTCACTGGACGGTCCGCCACACTTTTTTTTTACATCTCTCTGGCTTATCCGAGAGTGTGGCGTTGTAGGGGAGGTGTCCCCGCACGCGTGCGTATGTCAGAAGTGTCGGCAGTGTCCGCCGGCGCCGGTCCAGTGTCCACCGTTGTCTGAAAACTGCACTTTTCTGACCTCTGACCTCACTGGACGGTCCGCCACACTTTTTTTTACATCTCTCGGGCTTATCCGAGAGTGTGGCGTTGTAGGGGAGGTGTCCCCGCACGCGTGCGTATGTCAGAAGTGTCGGCAGTGTCCGCCGGCGCCGGTCCAGTGTCCACCGTTGTCTGAAAACTGCACTTTTCTGACCTCTGACCTCACTGGACGGTCCGCCACACTTTTCTTTACACCTCTCGGGCTTATCCGAGAGTGTGGCGTTGTAGGGGAGGTGTCCCCGCACGCGTGCGTATGTCAGAAGTGTCGGCAGTGTCCACCGGTGCCTGTCCAGTGTCCACTGTTGTCTGAAAACGGCACTTTTCTGACCTCTGACCTCACTGGACGGTCCGCCACACTTTTCTTTACACCTCTCGGGCTTATCCGAGAGTGTGGCGTTGTAGGGGAGGTGTCCCCGCACGCGTGCGTATGTCAGAAGTGTCGGCAGTGTCCACCGGTGCCTGTCCAGTGTCCACTGTTGTCTGAAAACGGCACTTTTCTGACCTCTGACCTCACTGGACGGTCCGCCACACTTTTTTTTACACCTCTCGGGCTTATCCGAGAGTGTGGCGTTGTAGGGGAGGTGATGTCAGAAGTGTCGGCAGTGTCCGCCGGCGCCGGTCCAGTGTCCACTGTTGTCTGAAAACGGCACTTTTCTGACCTCTGACCTCACTGGACGGTCCGCCACACTTTTTTTTACACCTCTCGGGCTTATCCGAGAGTGTGGCGTTGTAGGGGAGGTGTCCCCGCACGCGTGCGTATGTCAGAAGTGTCGGCAGTGTCCACCGGTGCCTGTCCAGTGTCCACTGTTGTCTGAAAACGGCACTTTTCTGACCTCTGACCTCACTGGACGGTCCGCCACACTTTTTTTTACACCTCTCGGGCTTATCCGAGAGTGTGGCGTTGTAGGGGAGGTGTCCCCGCACGCGTGCGTATGTCAGAAGTGTCGGCAGTGTCCGCCGGCGCCGGTCCAGTGTCCACCGTTGTCTGAAAACTGCACTTTTCTGACCTCTGACCTCACTGGACGGTCCGCCACACTTTTTTTTTACATCTCTCTGGCTTATCCGAGAGTGTGGCGTTGTAGGGGAGGTGTCCCCGCACGCGTGCGTATGTCAGAAGTGTCGGCAGTGTCCGCCGGCGCCGGTCCAGTGTCCACCGTTGTCTGAAAACTGCACTTTTCTGACCTCTGACCTCACTGGACGGTCCGCCACACTTTTTTTTACATCTCTCGGGCTTATCCGAGAGTGTGGCGTTGTAGGGGAGGTGTCCCCGCACGCGTGCGTATGTCAGAAGTGTCGGCAGTGTCCGCCGGCGCCGGTCCAGTGTCCACCGTTGTCTGAAAACTGCACTTTTCTGACCTCTGACCTCACTGGACGGTCCGCCACACTTTTCTTTACACCTCTCGGGCTTATCCGAGAGTGTGGCGTTGTAGGGGAGGTGTCCCCACACGCGTGCGTATGTCAGAAGTGTCGGCAGTGTCCGCCGGCGCCGGTCCAGTGTCCACCGTTGTCTGAAAACTGCACTTTTCTGACCTCTGACCTCACTGGACGGTCCGCCACACTTTTTTCTACATCTCTCGGGCTTATCCGAGAGTGTGGCGTTGTAGGGGAGGTGTCCCCGCACCCGTGCGTATGTCAGAAGTGTCGGCAGTGTCCGCCGGCGCCGGTCCAGTGTCCACCGTTGTCTGAAAACTGCACGTTTCTGACCTCTGACCTCACTGGACGGTCCGCCACACTTTGCTTTACACCTCTCGGGCTTATCCGAGAGTCTGGCGTTGTAGGGGAGGTGTCCCCGCACGCGTGCGTATGTCAGAAGTGTCGGCAGTGTCCGCCGGCGCCGGTCCAGTGTCCACCGTTGTCTGAAAACTGCACTTTTCTGACCTCTGACCTCACTGGACGGTCCGCCACACTTTTCTTTACACCTCTCGGGCTTATCCGAGAGTGTGGCGTTGTAGGGGAGGTGTCCCCACACGCGTGCGTATGTCAGAAGTGTCGGCAGTGTCCGCCGGCGCCGGTCCAGTGTCCACCGTTGTCTGAAAACTGCACTTTTCTGACCTCTGACCTCACTGGACGGTCCGCCACACTTTTTTTTACATCTCTCGGGCTTATCCGAGAGTTTGGCGTTGTAGGGGAGGTGTCCCCGCACGCGTGCGTATGTCAGAAGTGTCGGCAGTGTCCGCCGGCGCCGGTCCAGTGTCCACCGTTGTCTGAAAACTGCACTTTTCTGACCTCTGACCTCACTGGACGGTCCGCCACACTTTTTTTTACATCTCTCGGGCTTATCCGAGAGTGTGGCGTTGTAGGGGAGGTGTCCCCGCACGCGTGCGTATGTCAGAAGTGTCGGCAGTGTCCGCCGGCGCCGGTCCAGTGTCCACCGTTGTCTGAAAACTGCACTTTTCTGACCTCTGACCTCACTGGACGGTCCGCCACACTTTTCTTTACACCTCTCGGGCTTATCCGAGAGTCTGGCGTTGTAGGGGAGGTGTCCCCGCACGCGTGCGTATGTCAGAAGTGTCGGCAGTGTCCGCCGGCGCCGGTCCAGTGTCCACCGTTGTCTGAAAACTGCACTTTTCTGACCTCTGACCTCACTGGACGGTCCGCCACACTTTTTTTTACACCTCTCGGGCTTATCCGAGAGTGTGGCGTTGTAGGGGAGGTGTCCCCGCACGCGTGCGTATGTCAGAAGTGTCGGCAGTGTCCACCGGTGCCTGTCCAGTGTCCACTGTTGTCTGAAAACGGCACTTTTCTGACCTCTGACCTCACTGGACGGTCCGCCACACTTTTTTTTACACCTCTCGGGCTTATCCGAGAGTGTGGCGTTGTAGGGGAGGTGTCCCCGCACGCGTGCGTATGTCAGAAGTGTCGGCAGTGTCCGCCGGCGCCGGTCCAGTGTCCACCGTTGTCTGAAAACTGCACTTTTCTGACCTCTGACCTCACTGGACGGTCCGCCACACTTTTCTTTACACCTCTCGGGCTTATCCGAGAGTGTGGCGTTGTAGGGGAGGTGTCCCCGCACGCGTGCGTATGTCAGAAGTGTCGGCAGTGTCCACCGGTGCCTGTCCAGTGTCCACTGTTGTCTGAAAACGGCACTTTTCTGACCTCTGACCTCACTGGACGGTCCGCCACACTTTTTTTTACACCTCTCGGGCTTATCCGAGAGTGTGGCGTTGTAGGGGAGATGTCCCTGCACGCGTGCGTATGTCAGAAGTGTCGGCAGTGTCCGCCGGCGCCGGTCCAGTGTCCACCGTTGTCTGAAAACTGCACTTTTCTGACCTCTGACCTCACTGGACGGTCCGCCACACTTTTTTTTACATCTCTCGGGCTTATCCGAGAGTGTGGCGTTGTAGGGGAGGTGTCCCCGCACGCGTGCGTATGTCAGAAGTGTCGGCAGTGTCCACCGGTGCCTGTCCAGTGTCCACTGTTGTCTGAAAACGGCACTTTTCTGACCTCTGACCTCACTGGACGGTCCGCCACACTTTTCTTTACACCTCTCGGGCTTATCCGAGAGTGTGGCGTTGTAGGGGAGGTGTCCCCGCACGCGTGTGTATGTCAGAAGTGTCGGCAGTGTCCGCCGGTGCCTGTCCAGTGTCCACTGTTGTCTGAAAACGGCACTTTTCTGACCTCTGACCTCACTGGACGGTCCGCCACACTTTTTTTTACACCTCTCGGGCTTATCCGAGAGTGTGGCGTTGTAGGGGAGGTGTCCCCGCACGCGTGCGTATGTCAGAAGTGTCGGCAGTGTCCGCCGGCGCCGGTCCAGTGTCCACTGTTGTCTGAAAACGGCACTTTTCTGACCTCTGACCTCACTGGACGGTCCGCCACACTTTTCTTTACACCTCTCGGGCTTATCCGAGAGTGTGGCGTTGTAGGGGAGGTGTCCCCGCACGCGTGCGTATGTCAGAAGTGTCGGCAGTGTCCACCGGTGCCTGTCCAGTGTCCACTGTTGTCTGAAAACGGCACTTTTCTGACCTCTGACCTCACTGGACGGTCCGCCACACTTTTTTTTACACCTCTCGGGCTTATCCGAGAGTGTGGCGTTGTAGGGGAGGTGATGTCAGAAGTGTCGGCAGTGTCCGCCGGCGCCGGTCCAGTGTCCACTGTTGTCTGAAAACGGCACTTTTCTGACCTCTGACCTCACTGGACGGTCCGCCACACTTTTTTTTACACCTCTCGGGCTTATCCGAGAGTGTGGCGTTGTAGGGGAGGTGTCCCCGCACGCGTGCGTATGTCAGAAGTGTCGGCAGTGTCCACCGGTGCCTGTCCAGTGTCCACTGTTGTCTGAAAACGGCACTTTTCTGACCTCTGACCTCACTGGACGGTCCGCCACACTTTTTTTTACACCTCTCGGGCTTATCCGAGAGTGTGGCGTTGTAGGGGAGGTGTCCCCGCACGCGTGCGTATGTCAGAAGTGTCGGCAGTGTCCGCCGGCGCCGGTCCAGTGTCCACCGTTGTCTGAAAACTGCACTTTTCTGACCTCTGACCTCACTGGACGGTCCGCCACACTTTTTTTTTACATCTCTCTGGCTTATCCGAGAGTGTGGCGTTGTAGGGGAGGTGTCCCCGCACGCGTGCGTATGTCAGAAGTGTCGGCAGTGTCCGCCGGCGCCGGTCCAGTGTCCACCGTTGTCTGAAAACTGCACTTTTCTGACCTCTGACCTCACTGGACGGTCCGCCACACTTTTTTTTACATCTCTCGGGCTTATCCGAGAGTGTGGCGTTGTAGGGGAGGTGTCCCCGCACGCGTGCGTATGTCAGAAGTGTCGGCAGTGTCCGCCGGCGCCGGTCCAGTGTCCACCGTTGTCTGAAAACTGCACTTTTCTGACCTCTGACCTCACTGGACGGTCCGCCACACTTTTTTTTACACCTCTCGGGCTTATCCGAGAGTGTGGCGTTGTAGGGGAGTTGATGTCAGAAGTGTCGGCAGTGTCCGCCGGCGCCGGTCCAGTGTCCACTGTTGTCTGAAAACGGCACTTTTCTGACCTCTGACCTCACTGGACGGTCCGCCACACTTTTTTTTACACCTCTCGGGCTTATCCGAGAGTGTGGCGTTGTAGGGGAGGTGTCCCCGCACGCGTGCGTATGTCAGAAGTGTCGGCAGTGTCCACCGGTGCCTGTCCAGTGTCCACTGTTGTCTGAAAACGGCACTTTTCTGACCTCTGACCTCACTGGACGGTCCGCCACACTTTTTTTTACACCTCTCGGGCTTATCCGAGAGTGTGGCGTTGTAGGGGAGGTGTCCCCGCACGCGTGCGTATGTCAGAAGTGTCGGCAGTGTCCGCCGGCGCCGGTCCAGTGTCCACCGTTGTCTGAAAACTGCACTTTTCTGACCTCTGACCTCACTGGACGGTCCGCCACACTTTTTTTTACATCTCTCGGGCTTATCCGAGAGTGTGGCGTTGTAGGGGAGGTGTCCCCGCACGCGTGCGTATGTCAGAAGTGTCGGCAGTGTCCGCCGGCGCCGGTCCAGTGTCCACCGTTGTCTGAAAACTGCACTTTTCTGACCTCTGACCTCACTGGACGGTCCGCCACACTTTTCTTTACACCTCTCGGGCTTATCCGAGAGTCTGGCGTTGTAGGGGAGGTGTCCCCGCACGCGTGCGTATGTCAGAAGTGTCGGCAGTGTCCGCCGGCGCCGGTCCAGTGTCCACCGTTGTCTGAAAACTGCACTTTTCTGACCTCTGACCTCACTGGACGGTCCGCCACACTTTTTTTTACATCTCTCGGGCTTATCCGAGAGTGTGGCGTTGTAGGGGAGGTGTCCCCGCACGCGTGCATATTTCAGAAGTGTCGGCAGTGTCCGCCGGCGCCGGTCCAGTATCCACCGTTGTCTGAAAACTGCACTTTTCTGACCTCTGACCTCACTGGACGGTCCGCCACACTTTTTTTTACATCTCTCGGGCTTATCCGAGAGTGTGGCGTTGTAGGGGAGGTGTCCCCGCACGCGTGCGTATGTCAGAAGTGTCGGCAGTGTCCGCCGGCGCCGGTCCAGTGTCCACCGTTGTCTGAAAACTGCACTTTTCTGACCTCTGACCTCACTGGACGGTCCGCCACACTTTTCTTTACACCTCTCGGGCTTATCCGAGAGTCTGGCGTTGTAGGGGAGGTGTCCCCACACGCGTGCGTATGTCAGAAGTGTCGGCAGTGTCCACCGGTGCCTGTCCAGTGTCCACTGTTGTCTGAAAACGGCACTTTTCTGACCTCTGACCTCACTGGACGGTCCGCCACACTTTTTTTTACACCTCTCGGGCTTATCCGAGAGTGTGGCGTTGTAGGGGAGGTGTCCCCGCACGCGTGCGTATGTCAGAAGTGTCGGCAGTGTCCGCCGGCGCCGGTCCAGTGTCCACCGTTGTCTGAAAACTGCACTTTTCTGACCTCTGACCTCACTGGACGGTCCGCCACACTTTTCTTTACACCTCTCGGGCTTATCCGAGAGTCTGGCGTTGTAGGGGAGGTGTCCCCGCACGCGTGCGTATGTCAGAAGTGTCGGCAGTGTCCGCCGGCGCCGGTCCAGTGTCCACCGTTGTCTGAAAACTGCACTTTTCTGACCTCTGACCTCACTGGACGGTCCGCCAAACTTTTCTTTACACCTCTCGGGCTTATCCGAGAGTGTGGCGTTGTAGGGGAGGTGTCCCCGCCGGCGCCGGTCCAGTGTCCACCGTTGTCTGAAAACTGCACTTTTCTGACCTCTGACCTCACTGGACGGTCCGCCACACTTTTTTTTACATCTCTCGGGCTTATCCGAGAGTGTGGCGTTGTAGGGGAGGTGTCCCCGCACGCGTGCGTATGTCAGAAGTGTCGGCAGTGTCCGCCGGCGCCGGTCCAGTGTCCACCGTTGTCTGAAAACTGCACTTTTCTGACCTCTGACCTCACTGGACGGTCCGCCACACTTTTCTTTACACCTCTCGGGCTTATCCGAGAGTCTGGCGTTGTAGGGGAGGTGTCCCCGCACGCGTGCGTATGTCAGAAGTGTCGGCAGTGTCCGCCGGCGCCGGTCCAGTGTCCACCGTTGTCTGAAAACTGCACTTTTCTGACCTCTGACCTCACTGGACGGTCCGCCACACTTTTCTTTACACCTCTCGGGCTTATCCGAGAGTCTGGCGTTGTAGGGGAGGTGTCCCCGCACGCGTGCGTATGTCAGAAGTGTCGGCAGTGTCCGCCGGCGCCGGTCCAGTGTCCACCGTTGTCTGAAAACTGCACTTTTCTGACCTCTGACCTCACTGGACGGTCCGCCACACTTTTCTTTACACCTCTCGGGCTTATCCGAGAGTGTGGCGTTGTAGGGGAGGTGTCCCCGCACGCGTGCGTATGTCAGAAGTGTCGGCAGTGTCCACCGGTGCCTGTCCAGTGTCCACTGTTGTCTGAAAACGGCACTTTTCTGACCTCTGACCTCACTGGACGGTCCGCCACACTTTTTTTTACACCTCTCGGGCTTATCCGAGAGTGTGGCGTTGTAGGGGAGGTGTCCCCGCACGCGTGCGTATGTCAGAAGTGTCGGCAGTGTCCGCCGGCGCCGGTCCAGTGTCCACCGTTGTCTGAAAACTGCACTTTTCTGACCTCTGACCTCACTGGACGGTCCGCCACACTTTTTTTTACATCTCTCGGGCTTATCCGAGAGTGTGGCGTTGTAGGGGAGGTGTCCCCGCACGCGTGCGTATGTCAGAAGTGTCGGCAGTGTCCGCCGGCGCCGGTCCAGTGTCCACCGTTGTCTGAAAACTGCACTTTTCTGACCTCTGACCTCACTGGACGGTCCGCCAAACTTTTCTTTACACCTCTCGGGCTTATCCGAGAGTGTGGCGTTGTAGGGGAGGTGTCCCCGCCGGCGCCGGTCCAGTGTCCACCGTTGTCTGAAAACTGCACTTTTCTGACCTCTGACCTCACTGGACGGTCCGCCACACTTTTTTTTACATCTCTCGGGCTTATCCGAGAGTGTGGCGTTGTAGGGGAGGTGTCCCCGCACGCGTGCGTATGTCAGAAGTGTCGGCAGTGTCCGCCGGCGCCGGTCCAGTGTCCACCGTTGTCTGAAAACTGCACTTTTCTGACCTCTGACCTCACTGGACGGTCCGCCACACTTTTCTTTACACCTCTCGGGCTTATCCGAGAGTCTGGCGTTGTAGGGGAGGTGTCCCCGCACGCGTGCGTATGTCAGAAGTGTCGGCAGTGTCCGCCGGCGCCGGTCCAGTGTCCACCGTTGTCTGAAAACTGCACTTTTCTGACCTCTGACCTCACTGGACGGTCCGCCACACTTTTCTTTACACCTCTCGGGCTTATCCGAGAGTCTGGCGTTGTAGGGGAGGTGTCCCCGCACGCGTGCGTATGTCAGAAGTGTCGGCAGTGTCCGCCGGCGCCGGTCCAGTATCCACCGTTGTCTGAAAACTGCACTTTTCTGACCTCTGACCTCACTGGACGGTCCGCCACACTTTTTTTTACATCTCTCGGGCTTATCCGAGAGTGTGGCGTTGTAGGGGAGGTGTCCCCGCACGCGTGCGTATGTCAGAAGTGTCGGCAGTGTCCGCCGGCGCCGGTCCAGTGTCCACCGTTGTCTGAAAACTGCACTTTTCTGACCTCTGACCTCACTGGACGGTCCGCCACACTTTTTTTTACATCTCTCGGGCTTATCCGAGAGTGTGGCGTTGTAGGGGAGGTGTCCCCGCACGCGTGCGTATGTCAGAAGTGTCGGCAGTGTCCGCCGGCGCCGGTCCAGTGTCCACCGTTGTCTGAAAACTGCACTTTTCTGACCTCTGACCTCACTGGACGGTCCGCCACACTTTTTTTTACACCTCTCGGGCTTATCCGAGAGTGTGGCGTTGTAGGGGAGTTGATGTCAGAAGTGTCGGCAGTGTCCGCCGGCGCCGGTCCAGTGTCCACTGTTGTCTGAAAACGGCACTTTTCTGACCTCTGACCTCACTGGACGGTCCGCCACACTTTTTTTTACACCTCTCGGGCTTATCCGAGAGTGTGGCGTTGTAGGGGAGGTGTCCCCGCACGCGTGCGTATGTCAGAAGTGTCGGCAGTGTCCACCGGTGCCTGTCCAGTGTCCACTGTTGTCTGAAAACGGCACTTTTCTGACCTCTGACCTCACTGGACGGTCCGCCACACTTTTTTTTACACCTCTCGGGCTTATCCGAGAGTGTGGCGTTGTAGGGGAGGTGTCCCCGCACGCGTGCGTATGTCAGAAGTGTCGGCAGTGTCCGCCGGCGCCGGTCCAGTGTCCACCGTTGTCTGAAAACTGCACTTTTCTGACCTCTGACCTCACTGGACGGTCCGCCACACTTTTTTTTACATCTCTCGGGCTTATCCGAGAGTGTGGCGTTGTAGGGGAGGTGTCCCCGCACGCGTGCGTATGTCAGAAGTGTCGGCAGTGTCCGCCGGCGCCGGTCCAGTGTCCACCGTTGTCTGAAAACTGCACTTTTCTGACCTCTGACCTCACTGGACGGTCCGCCACACTTTTCTTTACACCTCTCGGGCTTATCCGAGAGTCTGGCGTTGTAGGGGAGGTGTCCCCGCACGCGTGCGTATGTCAGAAGTGTCGGCAGTGTCCGCCGGCGCCGGTCCAGTGTCCACCGTTGTCTGAAAACTGCACTTTTCTGACCTCTGACCTCACTGGACGGTCCGCCACACTTTTTTTTACATCTCTCGGGCTTATCCGAGAGTGTGGCGTTGTAGGGGAGGTGTCCCCGCACGCGTGCATATTTCAGAAGTGTCGGCAGTGTCCGCCGGCGCCGGTCCAGTATCCACCGTTGTCTGAAAACTGCACTTTTCTGACCTCTGACCTCACTGGACGGTCCGCCACACTTTTTTTTACATCTCTCGGGCTTATCCGAGAGTGTGGCGTTGTAGGGGAGGTGTCCCCGCACGCGTGCGTATGTCAGAAGTGTCGGCAGTGTCCGCCGGCGCCGGTCCAGTGTCCACCGTTGTCTGAAAACTGCACTTTTCTGACCTCTGACCTCACTGGACGGTCCGCCACACTTTTCTTTACACCTCTCGGGCTTATCCGAGAGTCTGGCGTTGTAGGGGAGGTGTCCCCGCACGCGTGCGTATGTCAGAAGTGTCGGCAGTGTCCGCCGGCGCCGGTCCAGTGTCCACCGTTGTCTGAAAACTGCACTTTTCTGACCTCTGACCTCACTGGACGGTCCGCCACACTTTTCTTTACACCTCTCGGGCTTATCCGAGAGTGTGGCGTTGTAGGGGAGGTGTCCCCACACGCGTGCGTATGTCAGAAGTGTCGGCAGTGTCCACCGGTGCCTGTCCAGTGTCCACTGTTGTCTGAAAACGGCACTTTTCTGACCTCTGACCTCACTGGACGGTCCGCCACACTTTTTTTTACACCTCTCGGGCTTATCCGAGAGTGTGGCGTTGTAGGGGAGGTGTCCCCGCACGCGTGCGTATGTCAGAAGTGTCGGCAGTGTCCGCCGGCGCCGGTCCAGTGTCCACCGTTGTCTGAAAACTGCACTTTTCTGACCTCTGACCTCACTGGACGGTCCGCCACACTTTTCTTTACACCTCTCGGGCTTATCCGAGAGTCTGGCGTTGTAGGGGAGGTGTCCCCGCACGCGTGCGTATGTCAGAAGTGTCGGCAGTGTCCGCCGGCGCCGGTCCAGTGTCCACCGTTGTCTGAAAACTGCACTTTTCTGACCTCTGACCTCACTGGACGGTCCGCCAAACTTTTCTTTACACCTCTCGGGCTTATCCGAGAGTGTGGCGTTGTAGGGGAGGTGTCCCCGCCGGCGCCGGTCCAGTGTCCACCGTTGTCTGAAAACTGCACTTTTCTGACCTCTGACCTCACTGGACGGTCCGCCACACTTTTTTTTACATCTCTCGGGCTTATCCGAGAGTGTGGCGTTGTAGGGGAGGTGTCCCCGCACGCGTGCGTATGTCAGAAGTGTCGGCAGTGTCCGCCGGCGCCGGTCCAGTGTCCACCGTTGTCTGAAAACTGCACTTTTCTGACCTCTGACCTCACTGGACGGTCCGCCACACTTTTCTTTACACCTCTCGGGCTTATCCGAGAGTCTGGCGTTGTAGGGGAGGTGTCCCCGCACGCGTGCGTATGTCAGAAGTGTCGGCAGTGTCCGCCGGCGCCGGTCCAGTGTCCACCGTTGTCTGAAAACTGCACTTTTCTGACCTCTGACCTCACTGGACGGTCCGCCACACTTTTCTTTACACCTCTCGGGCTTATCCGAGAGTCTGGCGTTGTAGGGGAGGTGTCCCCGCACGCGTGCGTATGTCAGAAGTGTCGGCAGTGTCCGCCGGCGCCGGTCCAGTGTCCACCGTTGTCTGAAAACTGCACTTTTCTGACCTCTGACCTCACTGGACGGTCCGCCACACTTTTCTTTACACCTCTCGGGCTTATCCGAGAGTGTGGCGTTGTAGGGGAGGTGTCCCCGCACGCGTGCGTATGTCAGAAGTGTCGGCAGTGTCCACCGGTGCCTGTCCAGTGTCCACTGTTGTCTGAAAACGGCACTTTTCTGACCTCTGACCTCACTGGACGGTCCGCCACACTTTTTTTTACACCTCTCGGGCTTATCCGAGAGTGTGGCGTTGTAGGGGAGGTGTCCCCGCACGCGTGCGTATGTCAGAAGTGTCGGCAGTGTCCGCCGGCGCCGGTCCAGTGTCCACCGTTGTCTGAAAACTGCACTTTTCTGACCTCTGACCTCACTGGACGGTCCGCCACACTTTTTTTTACATCTCTCGGGCTTATCCGAGAGTGTGGCGTTGTAGGGGAGGTGTCCCCGCACGCGTGCGTATGTCAGAAGTGTCGGCAGTGTCCGCCGGCGCCGGTCCAGTGTCCACCGTTGTCTGAAAACTGCACTTTTCTGACCTCTGACCTCACTGGACGGTCCGCCAAACTTTTCTTTACACCTCTCGGGCTTATCCGAGAGTGTGGCGTTGTAGGGGAGGTGTCCCCGCCGGCGCCGGTCCAGTGTCCACCGTTGTCTGAAAACTGCACTTTTCTGACCTCTGACCTCACTGGACGGTCCGCCACACTTTTTTTTACATCTCTCGGGCTTATCCGAGAGTGTGGCGTTGTAGGGGAGGTGTCCCCGCACGCGTGCGTATGTCAGAAGTGTCGGCAGTGTCCGCCGGCGCCGGTCCAGTGTCCACCGTTGTCTGAAAACTGCACTTTTCTGACCTCTGACCTCACTGGACGGTCCGCCACACTTTTCTTTACACCTCTCGGGCTTATCCGAGAGTCTGGCGTTGTAGGGGAGGTGTCCCCGCACGCGTGCGTATGTCAGAAGTGTCGGCAGTGTCCGCCGGCGCCGGTCCAGTGTCCACCGTTGTCTGAAAACTGCACTTTTCTGACCTCTGACCTCACTGGACGGTCCGCCACACTTTTCTTTACACCTCTCGGGCTTATCCGAGAGTCTGGCGTTGTAGGGGAGGTGTCCCCGCACGCGTGCGTATGTCAGAAGTGTCGGCAGTGTCCGCCGGCGCCGGTCCAGTGTCCACCGTTGTCTGAAAACTGCACTTTTCTGACCTCTGACCTCACTGGACGGTCCGCCACACTTTTCTTTACACCTCTCGGGCTTATCCGAGAGTGTGGCGTTGTAGGGGAGGTGTCCCCGCACGCGTGCGTATGTCAGAAGTGTCGGCAGTGTCCACCGGTGCCTGTCCAGTGTCCACTGTTGTCTGAAAACGGCACTTTTCTGACCTCTGACCTCACTGGACGGTCCGCCACACTTTTTTTTACACCTCTCGGGCTTATCCGAGAGTGTGGCGTTGTAGGGGAGGTGTCCCCGCACGCGTGCGTATGTCAGAAGTGTCGGCAGTGTCCGCCGGCGCCGGTCCAGTGTCCACCGTTGTCTGAAAACTGCACTTTTCTGACCTCTGACCTCACTGGACGGTCCGCCACACTTTTTTTTACATCTCTCGGGCTTATCCGAGAGTGTGGCGTTGTAGGGGAGGTGTCCCCGCACGCGTGCGTATGTCAGAAGTGTCGGCAGTGTCCGCCGGCGCCGGTCCAGTGTCCACCGTTGTCTGAAAACTGCACTTTTCTGACCTCTGACCTCACTGGACGGTCCGCCACACTTTTCTTTACACCTCTCGGGCTTATCCGAGAGTCTGGCGTTGTAGGGGAGGTGTCCCCGCACGCGTGCGTATGTCAGAAGTGTCGGCAGTGTCCGCCGGCGCCGGTCCAGTGTCCACCGTTGTCTGAAAACTGCACTTTTCTGACCTCTGACCTCACTGGACGGTCCGCCAAACTTTTTTTTACATCTCTCGGGCTTATCCGAGAGTGTGGCGTTGTAGGGGAGGTGTCCCCGCACGCGTGCATATTTCAGAAGTGTCGGCAGTGTCCGCCGGCGCCGGTCCAGTATCCACCGTTGTCTGAAAACTGCACTTTTCTGACCTCTGACCTCACTGGACGGTCCGCCACACTTTTTTTTACATCTCTCGGGCTTATCCGAGAGTGTGGCGTTGTAGGGGAGGTGTCCCCGCACGCGTGCGTATGTCAGAAGTGTCGGCAGTGTCCGCCGGCGCCGGTCCAGTGTCCACCGTTGTCTGAAAACTGCACTTTTCTGACCTCTGACCTCACTGGACGGTCCGCCACACTTTTCTTTACACCTCTCGGGCTTATCCGAGAGTCTGGCGTTGTAGGGGAGGTGTCCCCGCACGCGTGCGTATGTCAGAAGTGTCGGCAGTGTCCGCCGGCGCCGGTCCAGTGTCCACCGTTGTCTGAAAACTGCACTTTTCTGACCTCTGACCTCACTGGACGGTCCGCCACACTTTTCTTTACACCTCTCGGGCTTATCCGAGAGTGTGGCGTTGTAGGGGAGGTGTCCCCACACGCGTGCGTATGTCAGAAGTGTCGGCAGTGTCCACCGGTGCCTGTCCAGTGTCCACTGTTGTCTGAAAACGGCACTTTTCTGACCTCTGACCTCACTGGACGGTCCGCCACACTTTTTTTTACACCTCTCGGGCTTATCCGAGAGTGTGGCGTTGTAGGGGAGGTGTCCCCGCACGCGTGCGTATGTCAGAAGTGTCGGCAGTGTCCGCCGGCGCCGGTCCAGTGTCCACCGTTGTCTGAAAACTGCACTTTTCTGACCTCTGTCCTCACTGGACGGTCCGCCACACTTTTTTTTACATCTCTCGGGCTTATCCGAGAGTGTGGCGTTGTAGGGGAGGTGTCCCCGCACGCGTGCGTATGTCAGAAGTGTCGGCAGTGTCCGCCGGCGCCGGTCCAGTGTCCACCGTTGTCTGAAAACTGCACTTTTCTGACCTCTGACCTCACTGGACGGTCCGCCAAACTTTTCTTTACACCTCTCGGGCTTATCCGAGAGTGTGGCGTTGTAGGGGAGGTGTCCCCGCCGGCGCCGGTCCAGTGTCCACCGTTGTCTGAAAACTGCACTTTTCTGACCTCTGACCTCACTGGACGGTCCGCCACACTTTTTTTTACATCTCTCGGGCTTATCCGAGAGTGTGGCGTTGTAGGGGAGGTGTCCCCGCACGCGTGCGTATGTCAGAAGTGTCGGCAGTGTCCGCCGGCGCCGGTCCAGTGTCCACCGTTGTCTGAAAACTGCACTTTTCTGACCTCTGACCTCACTGGACGGTCCGCCACACTTTTCTTTACACCTCTCGGGCTTATCCGAGAGTCTGGCGTTGTAGGGGAGGTGTCCCCGCACGCGTGCGTATGTCAGAAGTGTCGGCAGTGTCCGCCGGCGCCGGTCCAGTGTCCACCGTTGTCTGAAAACTGCACTTTTCTGACCTCTGACCTCACTGGACGGTCCGCCACACTTTTCTTTACACCTCTCGGGCTTATCCGAGAGTCTGGCGTTGTAGGGGAGGTGTCCCCGCACGCGTGCGTATGTCAGAAGTGTCGGCAGTGTCCGCCGGCGCCGGTCCAGTGTCCACCGTTGTCTGAAAACTGCACTTTTCTGACCTCTGACCTCACTGGACGGTCCGCCACACTTTTCTTTACACCTCTCGGGCTTATCCGAGAGTGTGGCGTTGTAGGGGAGGTGTCCCCGCACGCGTGCGTATGTCAGAAGTGTCGGCAGTGTCCACCGGTGCCTGTCCAGTGTCCACTGTTGTCTGAAAACGGCACTTTTCTGACCTCTGACCTCACTGGACGGTCCGCCACACTTTTTTTTACACCTCTCGGGCTTATCCGAGAGTGTGGCGTTGTAGGGGAGGTGTCCCCGCACGCGTGCGTATGTCAGAAGTGTCGGCAGTGTGCGCCGGCGCCGGTCCAGTGTCCACCGTTGTCTGAAAACTGCACTTTTCTGACCTCTGACCTCACTGGACGGTCCGCCACACTTTTTTTTACATCTCTCGGGCTTATCCGAGAGTGTGGCGTTGTAGGGGAGGTGTCCCCGCACGCGTGCGTATGTCAGAAGTGTCGGCAGTGTCCGCCGGCGCCGGTCCAGTGTCCACCGTTGTCTGAAAACTGCACTTTTCTGACCTCTGACCTCACTGGACGGTCCGCCAAACTTTTCTTTACACCTCTCGGGCTTATCCGAGAGTGTGGCGTTGTAGGGGAGGTGTCCCCGCCGGCGCCGGTCCAGTGTCCACCGTTGTCTGAAAACTGCACTTTTCTGACCTCTGACCTCACTGGACGGTCCGCCACACTTTTTTTTACATCTCTCGGGCTTATCCGAGAGTGTGGCGTTGTAGGGGAGGTGTCCCCGCACGCGTGCGTATGTCAGAAGTGTCGGCAGTGTCCGCCGGCGCCGGTCCAGTGTCCACCGTTGTCTGAAAACTGCACTTTTCTGACCTCTGACCTCACTGGACGGTCCGCCACACTTTTCTTTACACCTCTCGGGCTTATCCGAGAGTCTGGCGTTGTAGGGGAGGTGTCCCCGCACGCGTGCGTATGTCAGAAGTGTCGGCAGTGTCCGCCGGCGCCGGTCCAGTGTCCACCGTTGTCTGAAAACTGCACTTTTCTGACCTCTGACCTCACTGGACGGTCCGCCACACTTTTCTTTACACCTCTCGGGCTTATCCGAGAGTCTGGCGTTGTAGGGGAGGTGTCCCCGCACGCGTGCGTATGTCAGAAGTGTCGGCAGTGTCCGCCGGCGCCGGTCCAGTGTCCACCGTTGTCTGAAAACTGCACTTTTCTGACCTCTGACCTCACTGGACGGTCCGCCACACTTTTCTTTACACCTCTCGGGCTTATCCGAGAGTGTGGCGTTGTAGGGGAGGTGTCCCCGCACGCGTGCGTATGTCAGAAGTGTCGGCAGTGTCCACCGGTGCCTGTCCAGTGTCCACTGTTGTCTGAAAACGGCACTTTTCTGACCTCTGACCTCACTGGACGGTCCGCCACACTTTTTTTTACACCTCTCGGGCTTATCCGAGAGTGTGGCGTTGTAGGGGAGGTGTCCCCGCACGCGTGCGTATGTCAGAAGTGTCGGCAGTGTGCGCCGGCGCCGGTCCAGTGTCCACCGTTGTCTGAAAACTGCACTTTTCTGACCTCTGACCTCACTGGACGGTCCGCCACACTTTTTTTTACATCTCTCGGGCTTATCCGAGAGTGTGGCGTTGTAGGGGAGGTGTCCCCGCACGCGTGCGTATGTCAGAAGTGTCGGCAGTGTCCGCCGGCGCCGGTCCAGTGTCCACCGTTGTCTGAAAACTGCACTTTTCTGACCTCTGACCTCACTGGACGGTCCGCCACACTTTTCTTTACACCTCTCGGGCTTATCCGAGAGTCTGGCGTTGTAGGGGAGGTGTCCCCGCACGCGTGCGTATGTCAGAAGTGTCGGCAGTGTCCGCCGGCGCCGGTCCAGTGTCCACCGTTGTCTGAAAACTGCACTTTTCTGACCTCTGACCTCACTGGACGGTCCGCCAAACTTTTTTTTACATCTCTCGGGCTTATCCGAGAGTGTGGCGTTGTAGGGGAGGTGTCCCCGCACGCGTGCATATTTCAGAAGTGTCGGCAGTGTCCGCCGGCGCCGGTCCAGTATCCACCGTTGTCTGAAAACTGCACTTTTCTGACCTCTGACCTCACTGGACGGTCCGCCACACTTTTTTTTACATCTCTCGGGCTTATCCGAGAGTGTGGCGTTGTAGGGGAGGTGTCCCCGCACGCGTGCGTATGTCAGAAGTGTCGGCAGTGTCCGCCGGCGCCGGTCCAGTGTCCACCGTTGTCTGAAAACTGCACTTTTCTGACCTCTGACCTCACTGGACGGTCCGCCACACTTTTCTTTACACCTCTCGGGCTTATCCGAGAGTCTGGCGTTGTAGGGGAGGTGTCCCCGCACGCGTGCGTATGTCAGAAGTGTCGGCAGTGTCCGCCGGCGCCGGTCCAGTGTCCACCGTTGTCTGAAAACTGCACTTTTCTGACCTCTGACCTCACTGGACGGTCCGCCACACTTTTCTTTACACCTCTCGGGCTTATCCGAGAGTGTGGCGTTGTAGGGGAGGTGTCCCCACACGCGTGCGTATGTCAGAAGTGTCGGCAGTGTCCACCGGTGCCTGTCCAGTGTCCACTGTTGTCTGAAAACGGCACTTTTCTGACCTCTGACCTCACTGGACGGTCCGCCACACTTTTTTTTACACCTCTCGGGCTTATCCGAGAGTGTGGCGTTGTAGGGGAGGTGTCCCCGCACGCGTGCGTATGTCAGAAGTGTCGGCAGTGTCCGCCGGCGCCGGTCCAGTGTCCACCGTTGTCTGAAAACTGCACTTTTCTGACCTCTGTCCTCACTGGACGGTCCGCCACACTTTTTTTTACATCTCTCGGGCTTATCCGAGAGTGTGGCGTTGTAGGGGAGGTGTCCCCGCACGCGTGCGTATGTCAGAAGTGTCGGCAGTGTCCGCCGGCGCCGGTCCAGTGTCCACCGTTGTCTGAAAACTGCACTTTTCTGACCTCTGACCTCACTGGACGGTCCGCCACACTTTTCTTTACACCTCTCGGGCTTATCCGAGAGTCTGGCGTTGTAGGGGAGGTGTCCCCGCACGCGTGCGTATGTCAGAAGTGTCGGCAGTGTCCGCCGGCGCCGGTCCAGTGTCCACCGTTGTCTGAAAACTGCACTTTTCTGACCTCTGACCTCACTGGACGGTCCGCCACACTTTTCTTTACACCTCTCGGGCTTATCCGAGAGTGTGGCGTTGTAGGGGAGGTGTCCCCGCACGCGTGCGTATTTCAGAAGTGTCGGCAGTGTCCGCCGGCGCCGGTCCAGTATCCACCGTTGTCTGAAAACTGCACTTTTCTGACCTCTGACCTCACTGGACGGTCCGCCACACTTTTTTTTACATCTCTCGGGCTTATCCGAGAGTGTGGCGTTGTAAGAGAGGTGTCCCCGCACGCGTGCGTATGTCAGAAGTGTCGGCAGTGTCCGCCGGCGCCGGTCCAGTGTCAACCGTTGTCTGAAAACTGCACTTTTCTGACCTCTGACCTCACTGGACGGTCCGCCACACTTTTCTTTACACCTCTCGGGCTTATCCGAGAGTGTGGCGTTGTAGGGGAGGTGTCCCCGCACGCGTGCGTATGTCAGAAGTGTCGGCAGTGTCCACCGGTGCCTGTCCAGTGTCCACTGTTGTCTGAAAACGGCACTTTTCTGACCTCTGACCTCACTGGACGGTCCGCCACACTTTTTTTTACACCTCTCGGGCTTATCCGAGAGTGTGGCGTTGTAGGGGAGGTGTCCCCGCACGCGTGCGTATGTCAGAAGTGTCGGCAGTGTCCGCCGGCGCCGGTCCAGTGTCCACCGTTGTCTGAAAACTGCACTTTTCTGACCTCTGACCTCACTGGACGGTCCGCCACACTTTTTTTTACATCTCTCGGGCTTATCCGAGAGTGTGGCGTTGTAAGGGAGGTGTCCCCGCACGCGTGCGTATGTCAGAAGTGTCGGCAGTGTCCGCCGGCGCCGGTCCAGTGTCAACCGTTGTCTGAAAACTGCACTTTTCTGACCTCTGACCTCACTGGACGGTCCGCCACACTTTTCTTTACACCTCTCGGGCTTATCCGAGAGTGTGGCGTTGTAGGGGAGGTGTCCCCGCACGCGTGCGTATGTCAGAAGTGTCGGCAGTGTCCACCGGTGCCTGTCCAGTGTCCACTGTTGTCTGAAAACGGCACTTTTCTGACCTCTGACCTCACTGGACGGTCCGCCACACTTTTTTTTACACCTCTCGGGCTTATCCGAGAGTGTGGCGTTGTAGGGGAGGTGTCCCCGCACGCGTGCGTATGTCAGAAGTGTCGGCAGTGTCCGCCGGCGCCGGTCCAGTGTCCACCGTTGTCTGAAAACTGCACTTTTCTGACCTCTGACCTCACTGGACGGTCCGCCACACTTTTTTTTACATCTCTCGGGCTTATCCGAGAGTGTGGCGTTGTAGGGGAGGTGTCCCCGCACGCGTGCGTATGTCAGAAGTGTCGGCAGTGTCCGCCGGCGCCGGTCCAGTGTCCACCGTTGTCTGAAAACTGCACTTTTCTGACCTCTGACCTCACTGGACGGTCCGCCACACTTTTCTTTACACCTCTCGGGCTTATCCGAGAGTCTGGCGTTGTAGGGGAGGTGTCCCCGCACGCGTGCGTATGTCAGAAGTGTCGGCAGTGTCCGCCGGCGCCGGTCCAGTGTCCACCGTTGTCTGAAAACTGCACTTTTCTGACCTCTGACCTCACTGGACGGTCCGCCACACTTTTCTTTACACCTCTCGGGCTTATCCGAGAGTGTGGCGTTGTAGGGGAGGTGTCCCCGCACGCGTGCGTATTTCAGAAGTGTCGGCAGTGTCCGCCGGCGCCGGTCCAGTATCCACCGTTGTCTGAAAACTGCACTTTTCTGACCTCTGACCTCACTGGACGGTCCGCCACACTTTTTTTTACATCTCTCGGGCTTATCCGAGAGTGTGGCGTTGTAAGAGAGGTGTCCCCGCACGCGTGCGTATGTCAGAAGTGTCGGCAGTGTCCGCCGGCGCCGGTCCAGTGTCAACCGTTGTCTGAAAACTGCACTTTTCTGACCTCTGACCTCACTGGACGGTCCGCCACACTTTTCTTTACACCTCTCGGGCTTATCCGAGAGTGTGGCGTTGTAGGGGAGGTGTCCCCGCACGCGTGCGTATGTCAGAAGTGTCGGCAGTGTCCACCGGTGCCTGTCCAGTGTCCACTGTTGTCTGAAAACGGCACTTTTCTGACCTCTGACCTCACTGGACGGTCCGCCACACTTTTTTTTACACCTCTCGGGCTTATCCGAGAGTGTGGCGTTGTAGGGGAGGTGTCCCCGCACGCGTGCGTATGTCAGAAGTGTCGGCAGTGTCCGCCGGCGCCGGTCCAGTGTCCACCGTTGTCTGAAAACTGCACTTTTCTGACCTCTGACCTCACTGGACGGTCCGCCACACTTTTTTTTACATCTCTCGGGCTTATCCGAGAGTGTGGCGTTGTAGGGGAGGTGTCCCCGCACGCGTGCGTATGTCAGAAGTGTCGGCAGTGTCCACCGGCGCCGGTCCAGTGTCCACCGTTGTCTGAAAACTGCACTTTTCTGACCTCTGACCTCACTGGACGGTCCGCCACACTTTTCTTTACACCTCTCGGGCTTATCCGAGAGTGTGGCGTTGTAGGGGAGGTGTCCCCGCACGCGTGCGTATGTCAGAAGTGTCGGCAGTGTCCACCGGTGCCTGTCCAGTGTCCACTGTTGTCTGAAAACGGCACTTTTCTGACCTCTGACCTCACTGGACGGTCCGCCACACTTTTTTTTACACCTCTCGGGCTTATCCGAGAGTGTGGCGTTGTAGGGGAGGTGTCCCCGCACGCGTGCGTATGTCAGAAGTGTCGGCAGTGTCCGCCGGCGCCGGTCCAGTGTCCACCGTTGTCTGAAAACTGCACTTTTCTGACCTCTGACCTCACTGGACGGTCCGCCACACTTTTCTTTAACACCTCTCGGGCTTATCCGAGAGTGTGGCGTTGTAGGGGAGGTGTCCCCGCACGCGTGCGTATGTCAGAAGTGTCGGCAGTGTCCACCGGTGCCTGTCCAGTGTCCACTGTTGTCTGAAAACGGCACTTTTCTGACCTCTGACCTCACTGGACGGTCCGCCACACTTTTTTTTACACCTCTCGGGCTTATCCGAGAGTGTGGCGTTGTAGGGGAGGTGTCCCCGCACGCGTGCGTATGTCAGAAGTGTCGGCAGTGTCCGCCGGCGCCGGTCCAGTGTCCACCGTTGTCTGAAAACTGCACTTTTCTGACCTCTGACCTCACTGGACGGTCCGCCACACTTTTCTTTACACATCTCGGGCTTATCCGAGAGTCTGGCGTTGTAGGGGAGGTGTCCCCGCACGCGTGCGTATGTCAGAAGTGTCGGCAGTGTCCGCCGGCGCCGGTCCAGTGTCCACCGTTGTCTGAAAACTGCACTTTTCTGACCTCTGACCTCACTGGACGGTCCGCCACACTTTTCTTTACACCTCTCGGGCTTATCCGAGAGTGTGGCGTTGTAGGGGAGGTGTCCCCGCACGCGTGCGTATTTCAGAAGTGTCGGCAGTGTCCGCCGGCGCCGGTCCAGTATCCACCGTTGTCTGAAAACTGCACTTTTCTGACCTCTGACCTCACTGGACGGTCCGCCACACTTTTTTTTACATCTCTCGGGCTTATCCGAGAGTGTGGCGTTGTAAGGGAGGTGTCCCCGCACGCGTGCGTATGTCAGAAGTGTCGGCAGTGTCCGCCGGCGCCGGTCCAGTGTCAACCGTTGTCTGAAAACTGCACTTTTCTGACCTCTGACCTCACTGGACGGTCCGCCACACTTTTCTTTACACCTCTCGGGCTTATCCGAGAGTGTGGCGTTGTAGGGGAGGTGTCCCCGCACGCGTGCGTATGTCAGAAGTGTCGGCAGTGTCCACCGGTGCCTGTCCAGTGTCCACTGTTGTCTGAAAACGGCACTTTTCTGACCTCTGACCTCACTGGACGGTCCGCCACACTTTTTTTTACACCTCTCGGGCTTATCCGAGAGTGTGGCGTTGTAGGGGAGGTGTCCCCGCACGCGTGCGTATGTCAGAAGTGTCGGCAGTGTCCGCCGGCGCCGGTCCAGTGTCCACCGTTGTCTGAAAACTGCACTTTTCTGACCTCTGACCTCACTGGACGGTCCGCCACACTTTTCTTTACACCTCTCGGGCTTATCCGAGAGTGTGGCGTTGTAGGGGAGGTGTCCCCGCACGCGTGCGTATGTCAGAAGTGTCGGCAGTGTCCACCGGTGCCTGTCCAGTGTCCACTGTTGTCTGAAAACGGCACTTTTCTGACCTCTGACCTCACTGGACGGTCCGCCACACTTTTTTTTACACCTCTCGGGCTTATCCGAGAGTGTGGCGTTGTAGGGGAGGTGTCCCCGCACGCGTGCGTATGTCAGAAGTGTCGGCAGTGTCCGCCGGCGCCGGTCCAGTGTCCACCGTTGTCTGAAAACTGCACTTTTCTGACCTCTGTCCTCACTGGACGGTCCGCCACACTTTTTTTTACATCTCTCGGGCTTATCCGAGAGTGTGGCGTTGTAGGGGAGGTGTCCCCGCACGCGTGCGTATGTCAGAAGTGTCGGCAGTGTCCGCCGGCGCCGGTCCAGTGTCCACCGTTGTCTGAAAACTGCACTTTTCTGACCTCTGACCTCACTGGACGGTCCGCCACACTTTTCTTTACACCTCTCGGGCTTATCCGAGAGTCTGGCGTTGTAGGGGAGGTGTCCCCGCACGCGTGCGTATGTCAGAAGTGTCGGCAGTGTCCGCCGGCGCCGGTCCAGTGTCCACCGTTGTCTGAAAACTGCACTTTTCTGACCTCTGACCTCACTGGACGGTCCGCCACACTTTTCTTTACACCTCTCGGGCTTATCCGAGAGTGTGGCGTTGTAGGGGAGGTGTCCCCGCACGCGTGCGTATGTCAGAAGTGTCGGCAGTGTCCACCGGTGCCTGTCCAGTGTCCACTGTTGTCTGAAAACGGCACTTTTCTGACCTCTGACCTCACTGGACGGTCCGCCACACTTTTTTTTACACCTCTCGGGCTTATCCGAGAGTGTGGCGTTGTAGGGGAGGTGTCCCCGCACGCGTGCGTATGTCAGAAGTGTCGGCAGTGTCCGCCGGCGCCGGTCCAGTGTCCACCGTTGTCTGAAAACTGCACTTTTCTGACCTCTGACCTCACTGGACGGTCCGCCACACTTTTTTTTACATCTCTCGGGCTTATCCGAGAGTGTGGCGTTGTAGGGGAGGTGTCCCCGCACGCGTGCGTATGTCAGAAGTGTCGGCAGTGTCCGCCGGCGCCGGTCCAGTGTCCACCGTTGTCTGAAAACTGCACTTTTCTGACCTCTGACCTCACTGGACGGTCCGCCACACTTTTCTTTACACCTCTCGGGCTTATCCGAGAGTCTGGCGTTGTAGGGGAGGTGTCCCCGCACGCGTGCGTATGTCAGAAGTGTCGGCAGTGTCCGCCGGCGCCGGTCCAGTGTCCACCGTTGTCTGAAAACTGCACTTTTCTGACCTCTGACCTCACTGGACGGTCCGCCACACTTTTCTTTACACCTCTCGGGCTTATCCGAGAGTGTGGCGTTGTAGGGGAGGTGTCCCCGCACGCGTGCGTATTTCAGAAGTGTCGGCAGTGTCCGCCGGCGCCGGTCCAGTATCCACCGTTGTCTGAAAACTGCACTTTTCTGACCTCTGACCTCACTGGACGGTCCGCCACACTTTTTTTTACATCTCTCGGGCTTATCCGAGAGTGTGGCGTTGTAAGAGAGGTGTCCCCGCACGCGTGCGTATGTCAGAAGTGTCGGCAGTGTCCGCCGGCGCCGGTCCAGTGTCAACCGTTGTCTGAAAACTGCACTTTTCTGACCTCTGACCTCACTGGACGGTCCGCCACACTTTTCTTTACACCTCTCGGGCTTATCCGAGAGTGTGGCGTTGTAGGGGAGGTGTCCCCGCACGCGTGCGTATGTCAGAAGTGTCGGCAGTGTCCACCGGTGCCTGTCCAGTGTCCACTGTTGTCTGAAAACGGCACTTTTCTGACCTCTGACCTCACTGGACGGTCCGCCACACTTTTTTTTACACCTCTCGGGCTTATCCGAGAGTGTGGCGTTGTAGGGGAGGTGTCCCCGCACGCGTGCGTATGTCAGAAGTGTCGGCAGTGTCCGCCGGCGCCGGTCCAGTGTCCACCGTTGTCTGAAAACTGCACTTTTCTGACCTCTGACCTCACTGGACGGTCCGCCACACTTTTTTTTACATCTCTCGGGCTTATCCGAGAGTGTGGCGTTGTAGGGGAGGTGTCCCCGCACGCGTGCGTATGTCAGAAGTGTCGGCAGTGTCCACCGGCGCCGGTCCAGTGTCCACCGTTGTCTGAAAACTGCACTTTTCTGACCTCTGACCTCACTGGACGGTCCGCCACACTTTTCTTTACACCTCTCGGGCTTATCCGAGAGTGTGGCGTTGTAGGGGAGGTGTCCCCGCACGCGTGCGTATGTCAGAAGTGTCGGCAGTGTCCACCGGTGCCTGTCCAGTGTCCACTGTTGTCTGAAAACGGCACTTTTCTGACCTCTGACCTCACTGGACGGTCCGCCACACTTTTTTTTACACCTCTCGGGCTTATCCGAGAGTGTGGCGTTGTAGGGGAGGTGTCCCCGCACGCGTGCGTATGTCAGAAGTGTCGGCAGTGTCCGCCGGCGCCGGTCCAGTGTCCACCGTTGTCTGAAAACTGCACTTTTCTGACCTCTGACCTCACTGGACGGTCCGCCACACTTTTCTTTAACACCTCTCGGGCTTATCCGAGAGTGTGGCGTTGTAGGGGAGGTGTCCCCGCACGCGTGCGTATGTCAGAAGTGTCGGCAGTGTCCACCGGTGCCTGTCCAGTGTCCACTGTTGTCTGAAAACGGCACTTTTCTGACCTCTGACCTCACTGGACGGTCCGCCACACTTTTTTTTACACCTCTCGGGCTTATCCGAGAGTGTGGCGTTGTAGGGGAGGTGTCCCCGCACGCGTGCGTATGTCAGAAGTGTCGGCAGTGTCCGCCGGCGCCGGTCCAGTGTCCACCGTTGTCTGAAAACTGCACTTTTCTGACCTCTGACCTCACTGGACGGTCCGCCACACTTTTCTTTACACATCTCGGGCTTATCCGAGAGTCTGGCGTTGTAGGGGAGGTGTCCCCGCACGCGTGCGTATGTCAGAAGTGTCGGCAGTGTCCGCCGGCGCCGGTCCAGTGTCCACCGTTGTCTGAAAACTGCACTTTTCTGACCTCTGACCTCACTGGACGGTCCGCCACACTTTTCTTTACACCTCTCGGGCTTATCCGAGAGTGTGGCGTTGTAGGGGAGGTGTCCCCGCACGCGTGCGTATTTCAGAAGTGTCGGCAGTGTCCGCCGGCGCCGGTCCAGTATCCACCGTTGTCTGAAAACTGCACTTTTCTGACCTCTGACCTCACTGGACGGTCCGCCACACTTTTTTTTACATCTCTCGGGCTTATCCGAGAGTGTGGCGTTGTAAGGGAGGTGTCCCCGCACGCGTGCGTATGTCAGAAGTGTCGGCAGTGTCCGCCGGCGCCGGTCCAGTGTCAACCGTTGTCTGAAAACTGCACTTTTCTGACCTCTGACCTCACTGGACGGTCCGCCACACTTTTCTTTACACCTCTCGGGCTTATCCGAGAGTGTGGCGTTGTAGGGGAGGTGTCCCCGCACGCGTGCGTATGTCAGAAGTGTCGGCAGTGTCCACCGGTGCCTGTCCAGTGTCCACTGTTGTCTGAAAACGGCACTTTTCTGACCTCTGACCTCACTGGACGGTCCGCCACACTTTTTTTTACACCTCTCGGGCTTATCCGAGAGTGTGGCGTTGTAGGGGAGGTGTCCCCGCACGCGTGCGTATGTCAGAAGTGTCGGCAGTGTCCGCCGGCGCCGGTCCAGTGTCCACCGTTGTCTGAAAACTGCACTTTTCTGACCTCTGACCTCACTGGACGGTCCGCCACACTTTTCTTTAACACCTCTCGGGCTTATCCGAGAGTGTGGCGTTGTAGGGGAGGTGTCCCCGCACGCGTGCGTATGTCAGAAGTGTCGGCAGTGTCCACCGGTGCCTGTCCAGTGTCCACTGTTGTCTGAAAACGGCACTTTTCTGACCTCTGACCTCACTGGACGGTCCGCCACACTTTTTTTTACACCTCTCGGGCTTATCCGAGAGTGTGGCGTTGTAGGGGAGGTGTCCCCGCACGCGTGCGTATGTCAGAAGTGTCGGCAGTGTCCGCCGGCGCCGGTCCAGTGTCCACCGTTGTCTGAAAACTGCACTTTTCTGACCTCTGACCTCACTGGACGGTCCGCCACACTTTTCTTTACACATCTCGGGCTTATCCGAGAGTCTGGCGTTGTAGGGGAGGTGTCCCCGCACGCGTGCGTATGTCAGAAGTGTCGGCAGTGTCCGCCGGCGCCGGTCCAGTGTCCACCGTTGTCTGAAAACTGCACTTTTCTGACCTCTGACCTCACTGGACGGTCCGCCACACTTTTCTTTACACCTCTCGGGCTTATCCGAGAGTGTGGCGTTGTAGGGGAGGTGTCCCCGCACGCGTGCGTATTTCAGAAGTGTCGGCAGTGTCCGCCGGCGCCGGTCCAGTATCCACCGTTGTCTGAAAACTGCACTTTTCTGACCTCTGACCTCACTGGACGGTCCGCCACACTTTTTTTTACATCTCTCGGGCTTATCCGAGAGTGTGGCGTTGTAAGGGAGGTGTCCCCGCACGCGTGCGTATGTCAGAAGTGTCGGCAGTGTCCGCCGGCGCCGGTCCAGTGTCAACCGTTGTCTGAAAACTGCACTTTTCTGACCTCTGACCTCACTGGACGGTCCGCCACACTTTTCTTTACACCTCTCGGGCTTATCCGAGAGTGTGGCGTTGTAGGGGAGGTGTCCCCGCACGCGTGCGTATGTCAGAAGTGTCGGCAGTGTCCACCGGTGCCTGTCCAGTGTCCACTGTTGTCTGAAAACGGCACTTTTCTGACCTCTGACCTCACTGGACGGTCCGCCACACTTTTTTTTACACCTCTCGGGCTTATCCGAGAGTGTGGCGTTGTAGGGGAGGTGTCCCCGCACGCGTGCGTATGTCAGAAGTGTCGGCAGTGTCCGCCGGCGCCGGTCCAGTGTCCACCGTTGTCTGAAAACTGCACTTTTCTGACCTCTGACCTCACTGGACGGTCCGCCACACTTTTCTTTACACCTCTCGGGCTTATCCGAGAGTGTGGCGTTGTAGGGGAGGTGTCCCCGCACGCGTGCGTATGTCAGAAGTGTCGGCAGTGTCCACCGGTGCCTGTCCAGTGTCCACTGTTGTCTGAAAACGGCACTTTTCTGACCTCTGACCTCACTGGACGGTCCGCCACACTTTTTTTTACACCTCTCGGGCTTATCCGAGAGTGTGGCGTTGTAGGGGAGGTGTCCCCGCACGCGTGCGTATGTCAGAAGTGTCGGCAGTGTCCGCCGGCGCCGGTCCAGTGTCCACCGTTGTCTGAAAACTGCACTTTTCTGACCTCTGTCCTCACTGGACGGTCCGCCACACTTTTTTTTACATCTCTCGGGCTTATCCGAGAGTGTGGCGTTGTAGGGGAGGTGTCCCCGCACGCGTGCGTATGTCAGAAGTGTCGGCAGTGTCCGCCGGCGCCGGTCCAGTGTCCACCGTTGTCTGAAAACTGCACTTTTCTGACCTCTGACCTCACTGGACGGTCCGCCACACTTTTCTTTACACCTCTCGGGCTTATCCGAGAGTCTGGCGTTGTAGGGGAGGTGTCCCCGCACGCGTGCGTATGTCAGAAGTGTCGGCAGTGTCCGCCGGCGCCGGTCCAGTGTCCACCGTTGTCTGAAAACTGCACTTTTCTGACCTCTGACCTCACTGGACGGTCCGCCACACTTTTCTTTACACCTCTCGGGCTTATCCGAGAGTGTGGCGTTGTAGGGGAGGTGTCCCCGCACGCGTGCGTATGTCAGAAGTGTCGGCAGTGTCCACCGGTGCCTGTCCAGTGTCCACTGTTGTCTGAAAACGGCACTTTTCTGACCTCTGACCTCACTGGACGGTCCGCCACACTTTTTTTTACACCTCTCGGGCTTATCCGAGAGTGTGGCGTTGTAGGGGAGGTGTCCCCGCACGCGTGCGTATGTCAGAAGTGTCGGCAGTGTCCGCCGGCGCCGGTCCAGTGTCCACCGTTGTCTGAAAACTGCACTTTTCTGACCTCTGACCTCACTGGACGGTCCGCCACACTTTTTTTTACATCTCTCGGGCTTATCCGAGAGTGTGGCGTTGTAGGGGAGGTGTCCCCGCACGCGTGCGTATGTCAGAAGTGTCGGCAGTGTCCGCCGGCGCCGGTCCAGTGTCCACCGTTGTCTGAAAACTGCACTTTTCTGACCTCTGACCTCACTGGACGGTCCGCCACACTTTTCTTTACACCTCTCGGGCTTATCCGAGAGTCTGGCGTTGTAGGGGAGGTGTCCCCGCACGCGTGCGTATGTCAGAAGTGTCGGCAGTGTCCGCCGGCGCCGGTCCAGTGTCCACCGTTGTCTGAAAACTGCACTTTTCTGACCTCTGACCTCACTGGACGGTCCGCCACACTTTTCTTTACACCTCTCGGGCTTATCCGAGAGTGTGGCGTTGTAGGGGAGGTGTCCCCGCACGCGTGCGTATTTCAGAAGTGTCGGCAGTGTCCGCCGGCGCCGGTCCAGTATCCACCGTTGTCTGAAAACTGCACTTTTCTGACCTCTGACCTCACTGGACGGTCCGCCACACTTTTTTTTACATCTCTCGGGCTTATCCGAGAGTGTGGCGTTGTAAGAGAGGTGTCCCCGCACGCGTGCGTATGTCAGAAGTGTCGGCAGTGTCCGCCGGCGCCGGTCCAGTGTCAACCGTTGTCTGAAAACTGCACTTTTCTGACCTCTGACCTCACTGGACGGTCCGCCACACTTTTCTTTACACCTCTCGGGCTTATCCGAGAGTGTGGCGTTGTAGGGGAGGTGTCCCCGCACGCGTGCGTATGTCAGAAGTGTCGGCAGTGTCCACCGGTGCCTGTCCAGTGTCCACTGTTGTCTGAAAACGGCACTTTTCTGACCTCTGACCTCACTGGACGGTCCGCCACACTTTTTTTTACACCTCTCGGGCTTATCCGAGAGTGTGGCGTTGTAGGGGAGGTGTCCCCGCACGCGTGCGTATGTCAGAAGTGTCGGCAGTGTCCGCCGGCGCCGGTCCAGTGTCCACCGTTGTCTGAAAACTGCACTTTTCTGACCTCTGACCTCACTGGACGGTCCGCCACACTTTTCTTTACACATCTCGGGCTTATCCGAGAGTCTGGCGTTGTAGGGGAGGTGTCCCCGCACGCGTGCGTATGTCAGAAGTGTCGGCAGTGTCCGCCGGCGCCGGTCCAGTGTCCACCGTTGTCTGAAAACTGCACTTTTCTGACCTCTGACCTCACTGGACGGTCCGCCACACTTTTCTTTACACCTCTCGGGCTTATCCGAGAGTGTGGCGTTGTAGGGGAGGTGTCCCCGCACGCGTGCGTATTTCAGAAGTGTCGGCAGTGTCCGCCGGCGCCGGTCCAGTATCCACCGTTGTCTGAAAACTGCACTTTTCTGACCTCTGACCTCACTGGACGGTCCGCCACACTTTTTTTTACATCTCTCGGGCTTATCCGAGAGTGTGGCGTTGTAAGGGAGGTGTCCCCGCACGCGTGCGTATGTCAGAAGTGTCGGCAGTGTCCGCCGGCGCCGGTCCAGTGTCAACCGTTGTCTGAAAACTGCACTTTTCTGACCTCTGACCTCACTGGACGGTCCGCCACACTTTTCTTTACACCTCTCGGGCTTATCCGAGAGTGTGGCGTTGTAGGGGAGGTGTCCCCGCACGCGTGCGTATGTCAGAAGTGTCGGCAGTGTCCACCGGTGCCTGTCCAGTGTCCACTGTTGTCTGAAAACGGCACTTTTCTGACCTCTGACCTCACTGGACGGTCCGCCACACTTTTTTTTACACCTCTCGGGCTTATCCGAGAGTGTGGCGTTGTAGGGGAGGTGTCCCCGCACGCGTGCGTATGTCAGAAGTGTCGGCAGTGTCCGCCGGCGCCGGTCCAGTGTCCACCGTTGTCTGAAAACTGCACTTTTCTGACCTCTGACCTCACTGGACGGTCCGCCACACTTTTCTTTACACCTCTCGGGCTTATCCGAGAGTGTGGCGTTGTAGGGGAGGTGTCCCCGCACGCGTGCGTATGTCAGAAGTGTCGGCAGTGTCCACCGGTGCCTGTCCAGTGTCCACTGTTGTCTGAAAACGGCACTTTTCTGACCTCTGACCTCACTGGACGGTCCGCCACACTTTTTTTTACACCTCTCGGGCTTATCCGAGAGTGTGGCGTTGTAGGGGAGGTGTCCCCGCACGCGTGCGTATGTCAGAAGTGTCGGCAGTGTCCGCCGGCGCCGGTCCAGTGTCCACCGTTGTCTGAAAACTGCACTTTTCTGACCTCTGTCCTCACTGGACGGTCCGCCACACTTTTTTTTACATCTCTCGGGCTTATCCGAGAGTGTGGCGTTGTAGGGGAGGTGTCCCCGCACGCGTGCGTATGTCAGAAGTGTCGGCAGTGTCCGCCGGCGCCGGTCCAGTGTCCACCGTTGTCTGAAAACTGCACTTTTCTGACCTCTGACCTCACTGGACGGTCCGCCACACTTTTCTTTACACCTCTCGGGCTTATCCGAGAGTCTGGCGTTGTAGGGGAGGTGTCCCCGCACGCGTGCGTATGTCAGAAGTGTCGGCAGTGTCCGCCGGCGCCGGTCCAGTGTCCACCGTTGTCTGAAAACTGCACTTTTCTGACCTCTGACCTCACTGGACGGTCCGCCACACTTTTCTTTACACCTCTCGGGCTTATCCGAGAGTGTGGCGTTGTAGGGGAGGTGTCCCCGCACGCGTGCGTATTTCAGAAGTGTCGGCAGTGTCCGCCGGCGCCGGTCCAGTATCCACCGTTGTCTGAAAACTGCACTTTTCTGACCTCTGACCTCACTGGACGGTCCGCCACACTTTTTTTTACATCTCTCGGGCTTATCCGAGAGTGTGGCGTTGTAAGGGAGGTGTCCCCGCACGCGTGCGTATGTCAGAAGTGTCGGCAGTGTCCGCCGGCGCCGGTCCAGTGTCAACCGTTGTCTGAAAACTGCACTTTTCTGACCTCTGACCTCACTGGACGGTCCGCCACACTTTTCTTTACACCTCTCGGGCTTATCCGAGAGTGTGGCGTTGTAGGGGAGGTGTCCCCGCACGCGTGCGTATGTCAGAAGTGTCGGCAGTGTCCACCGGTGCCTGTCCAGTGTCCACTGTTGTCTGAAAACGGCACTTTTCTGACCTCTGACCTCACTGGACGGTCCGCCACACTTTTTTTTACACCTCTCGGGCTTATCCGAGAGTGTGGCGTTGTAGGGGAGGTGTCCCCGCACGCGTACGTATGTCAGAAGTGTCGGCAGTGTCCGCCGGCGCCGGTCCAGTGTCCACCGTTGTCTGAAAACTGCACTTTTCTGACCTCTGACCTCACTGGACGGTCCGCCACACTTTTTTTTACATCTCTCGGGCTTATCCGAGAGTGTGGCGTTGTAGGGGAGGTGTCCCCGCACGCGTGCGTATGTCAGAAGTGTCGGCAGTGTCCACCGGCGCCGGTCCAGTGTCCACCGTTGTCTGAAAACTGCACTTTTCTGACCTCTGACCTCACTGGACGGTCCGCCACACTTTTCTTTACACCTCTCGGGCTTATCCGAGAGTGTGGCGTTGTAGGGGAGGTGTCCCCGCACGCGTGCGTATGTCAGAAGTGTCGGCAGTGTCCACCGGTGCCTGTCCAGTGTCCACTGTTGTCTGAAAACGGCACTTTTCTGACCTCTGACCTCACTGGACGGTCCGCCACACTTTTTTTTACACCTCTCGGGCTTATCCGAGAGTGTGGCGTTGTAGGGGAGGTGTCCCCGCACGCGTGCGTATGTCAGAAGTGTCGGCAGTGTCCGCCGGCGCCGGTCCAGTGTCCACCGTTGTCTGAAAACTGCACTTTTCTGACCTCTGACCTCACTGGACGGTCCGCCACACTTTTCTTTAACACCTCTCGGGCTTATCCGAGAGTGTGGCGTTGTAGGGGAGGTGTCCCCGCACGCGTGCGTATGTCAGAAGTGTCGGCAGTGTCCACCGGTGCCTGTCCAGTGTCCACTGTTGTCTGAAAACGGCACTTTTCTGACCTCTGACCTCACTGGACGGTCCGCCACACTTTTTTTTACACCTCTCGGGCTTATCCGAGAGTGTGGCGTTGTAGGGGAGGTGTCCCCGCACGCGTGCGTATGTCAGAAGTGTCGGCAGTGTCCGCCGGCGCCGGTCCAGTGTCCACCGTTGTCTGAAAACTGCACTTTTCTGACCTCTGACCTCACTGGACGGTCCGCCACACTTTTCTTTACACATCTCGGGCTTATCCGAGAGTCTGGCGTTGTAGGGGAGGTGTCCCCGCACGCGTGCGTATGTCAGAAGTGTCGGCAGTGTCCGCCGGCGCCGGTCCAGTGTCCACCGTTGTCTGAAAACTGCACTTTTCTGACCTCTGACCTCACTGGACGGTCCGCCACACTTTTCTTTACACCTCTCGGGCTTATCCGAGAGTGTGGCGTTGTAGGGGAGGTGTCCCCGCACGCGTGCGTATTTCAGAAGTGTCGGCAGTGTCCGCCGGCGCCGGTCCAGTATCCACCGTTGTCTGAAAACTGCACTTTTCTGACCTCTGACCTCACTGGACGGTCCGCCACACTTTTTTTTACATCTCTCGGGCTTATCCGAGAGTGTGGCGTTGTAAGGGAGGTGTCCCCGCACGCGTGCGTATGTCAGAAGTGTCGGCAGTGTCCGCCGGCGCCGGTCCAGTGTCAACCGTTGTCTGAAAACTGCACTTTTCTGACCTCTGACCTCACTGGACGGTCCGCCACACTTTTCTTTACACCTCTCGGGCTTATCCGAGAGTGTGGCGTTGTAGGGGAGGTGTCCCCGCACGCGTGCGTATGTCAGAAGTGTCGGCAGTGTCCACCGGTGCCTGTCCAGTGTCCACTGTTGTCTGAAAACGGCACTTTTCTGACCTCTGACCTCACTGGACGGTCCGCCACACTTTTTTTTACACCTCTCGGGCTTATCCGAGAGTGTGGCGTTGTAGGGGAGGTGTCCCCGCACGCGTGCGTATGTCAGAAGTGTCGGCAGTGTCCGCCGGCGCCGGTCCAGTGTCCACCGTTGTCTGAAAACTGCACTTTTCTGACCTCTGACCTCACTGGACGGTCCGCCACACTTTTCTTTAACACCTCTCGGGCTTATCCGAGAGTGTGGCGTTGTAGGGGAGGTGTCCCCGCACGCGTGCGTATGTCAGAAGTGTCGGCAGTGTCCACCGGTGCCTGTCCAGTGTCCACTGTTGTCTGAAAACGGCACTTTTCTGACCTCTGACCTCACTGGACGGTCCGCCACACTTTTTTTTACACCTCTCGGGCTTATCCGAGAGTGTGGCGTTGTAGGGGAGGTGTCCCCGCACGCGTGCGTATGTCAGAAGTGTCGGCAGTGTCCGCCGGCGCCGGTCCAGTGTCCACCGTTGTCTGAAAACTGCACTTTTCTGACCTCTGACCTCACTGGACGGTCCGCCACACTTTTCTTTACACATCTCGGGCTTATCCGAGAGTCTGGCGTTGTAGGGGAGGTGTCCCCGCACGCGTGCGTATGTCAGAAGTGTCGGCAGTGTCCGCCGGCGCCGGTCCAGTGTCCACCGTTGTCTGAAAACTGCACTTTTCTGACCTCTGACCTCACTGGACGGTCCGCCACACTTTTCTTTACACCTCTCGGGCTTATCCGAGAGTGTGGCGTTGTAGGGGAGGTGTCCCCGCACGCGTGCGTATTTCAGAAGTGTCG
Source organism: Gymnoscopelus braueri (assembly GCF_963280865.1). Lineage (NCBI taxonomy): Eukaryota > Metazoa > Chordata > Actinopteri > Myctophiformes > Myctophidae > Gymnoscopelus > Gymnoscopelus braueri. The sequence goes on along the minus strand of NW_027660384.1, from coordinate 62,320 downwards.
GCAGTGTCCGCCGGCGCCGGTCCAGTATCCACCGTTGTCTGAAAACTGCACTTTTCTGACCTCTGACCTCACTGGACGGTCCGCCACACTTTTTTTTACATCTCTCGGGCTTATCCGAGAGTGTGGCGTTGTAAGGGAGGTGTCCCCGCACGCGTGCGTATGTCAGAAGTGTCGGCAGTGTCCGCCGGCGCCGGTCCAGTGTCAACCGTTGTCTGAAAACTGCACTTTTCTGACCTCTGACCTCACTGGACGGTCCGCCACACTTTTCTTTACACCTCTCGGGCTTATCCGAGAGTGTGGCGTTGTAGGGGAGGTGTCCCCACACGCGTGCGTATGTCAGAAGTGTCGGCAGTGTCCGCCGGCGCCGGTCCAGTGTCCACCGTTGTCTGAAAACTGCACTTTTCTGACCTCTGACCTCACTGGACGGTCCGCCACACTTTTTTTTACATCTCTCGGGCTTATCCGAGAGTTTGGCGTTGTAGGGGAGGTGTCCCCGCACGCGTGCGTATGTCAGAAGTGTCGGCAGTGTCCGCCGGCGCCGGTCCAGTGTCCACCGTTGTCTGAAAACTGCACTTTTCTGACCTCTGACCTCACTGGACGGTCCGCCACACTTTTTTTTACATCTCTCGGGCTTATCCGAGAGTGTGGCGTTGTAGGGGAGGTGTCCCCGCACGCGTGCGTATGTCAGAAGTGTCGGCAGTGTCCGCCGGCGCCGGTCCAGTGTCCACCGTTGTCTGAAAACTGCACTTTTCTGACCTCTGACCTCACTGGACGGTCCGCCACACTTTTCTTTACACCTCTCGGGCTTATCCGAGAGTCTGGCGTTGTAGGGGAGGTGTCCCCGCACGCGTGCGTATGTCAGAAGTGTCGGCAGTGTCCGCCGGCGCCGGTCCAGTGTCCACCGTTGTCTGAAAACTGCACTTTTCTGACCTCTGACCTCACTGGACGGTCCGCCACACTTTTTTTTACACCTCTCGGGCTTATCCGAGAGTGTGGCGTTGTAGGGGAGGTGTCCCCGCACGCGTGCGTATGTCAGAAGTGTCGGCAGTGTCCACCGGTGCCTGTCCAGTGTCCACTGTTGTCTGAAAACGGCACTTTTCTGACCTCTGACCTCACTGGACGGTCCGCCACACTTTTTTTTACACCTCTCGGGCTTATCCGAGAGTGTGGCGTTGTAGGGGAGATGTCCCTGCACGCGTGCGTATGTCAGAAGTGTCGGCAGTGTCCGCCGGCGCTGGTCCAGTGTCCACCGTTGTCTGAAAACTGCACTTTTCTGACCTCTGACCTCACTGGACGGTCCGCCACACTTTTTTTTACATCTCTCGGGCTTATCCGAGAGTGTGGCGTTGTAGGGGAGGTGTCCCCGCACGCGTGCGTATGTCAGAAGTGTCGGCAGTGTCCACCGGTGCCTGTCCAGTGTCCACTGTTGTCTGAAAACGGCACTTTTCTGACCTCTGACCTCACTGGACGGTCCGCCACACTTTTCTTTACACATCTCGGGCTTATCCGAGAGTCTGGCGTTGTAGGGGAGGTGTCCCCGCACGCGTGCGTATGTCAGAAGTGTCGGCAGTGTCCGCCGGCGCCGGTCCAGTGTCCACCGTTGTCTGAAAACTGCACTTTTCTGACCTCTGACCTCACTGGACGGTCCGCCACACTTTTCTTTACACCTCTCGGGCTTATCCGAGAGTGTGGCGTTGTAGGGGAGGTGTCCCCGCACGCGTGCGTATTTCAGAAGTGTCGGCAGTGTCCGCCGGCGCCGGTCCAGTATCCACCGTTGTCTGAAAACTGCACTTTTCTGACCTCTGACCTCACTGGACGGTCCGCCACACTTTTTTTTACATCTCTCGGGCTTATCCGAGAGTGTGGCGTTGTAAGGGAGGTGTCCCCGCACGCGTGCGTATGTCAGAAGTGTCGGCAGTGTCCGCCGGCGCCGGTCCAGTGTCAACCGTTGTCTGAAAACTGCACTTTTCTGACCTCTGACCTCACTGGACGGTCCGCCACACTTTTCTTTACACCTCTCGGGCTTATCCGAGAGTGTGGCGTTGTAGGGGAGGTGTCCCCGCACGCGTGCGTATGTCAGAAGTGTCGGCAGTGTCCACCGGTGCCTGTCCAGTGTCCACTGTTGTCTGAAAACGGCACTTTTCTGACCTCTGACCTCACTGGACGGTCCGCCACACTTTTTTTTACACCTCTCGGGCTTATCCGAGAGTGTGGCGTTGTAGGGGAGGTGTCCCCGCACGCGTGCGTATGTCAGAAGTGTCGGCAGTGTCCGCCGGCGCCGGTCCAGTGTCCACCGTTGTCTGAAAACTGCACTTTTCTGACCTCTGACCTCACTGGACGGTCCGCCACACTTTTTTTTACATCTCTCGGGCTTATCCGAGAGTGTGGCGTTGTAGGGGAGGTGTCCCCGCACGCGTGCGTATGTCAGAAGTGTCGGCAGTGTCCACCGGCGCCGGTCCAGTGTCCACCGTTGTCTGAAAACTGCACTTTTCTGACCTCTGACCTCACTGGACGGTCCGCCACACTTTTCTTTACACCTCTCGGGCTTATCCGAGAGTGTGGCGTTGTAGGGGAGGTGTCCCCGCACGCGTGCGTATGTCAGAAGTGTCGGCAGTGTCCACCGGTGCCTGTCCAGTGTCCACTGTTGTCTGAAAACGGCACTTTTCTGACCTCTGACCTCACTGGACGGTCCGCCACACTTTTTTTTACACCTCTCGGGCTTATCCGAGAGTGTGGCGTTGTAGGGGAGGTGTCCCCGCACGCGTGCGTATGTCAGAAGTGTCGGCAGTGTCCGCCGGCGCCGGTCCAGTGTCCACCGTTGTCTGAAAACTGCACTTTTCTGACCTCTGTCCTCACTGGACGGTCCGCCACACTTTTTTTTACATCTCTCGGGCTTATCCGAGAGTGTGGCGTTGTAGGGGAGGTGTCCCCGCACGCGTGCGTATGTCAGAAGTGTCGGCAGTGTCCGCCGGCGCCGGTCCAGTGTCCACCGTTGTCTGAAAACTGCACTTTTCTGACCTCTGACCTCACTGGACGGTCCGCCACACTTTTCTTTACACCTCTCGGGCTTATCCGAGAGTCTGGCGTTGTAGGGGAGGTGTCCCCGCACGCGTGCGTATGTCAGAAGTGTCGGCAGTGTCCGCCGGCGCCGGTCCAGTGTCCACCGTTGTCTGAAAACTGCACTTTTCTGACCTCTGACCTCACTGGACGGTCCGCCACACTTTTCTTTACACCTCTCGGGCTTATCCGAGAGTGTGGCGTTGTAGGGGAGGTGTCCCCGCACGCGTGCGTATTTCAGAAGTGTCGGCAGTGTCCGCCGGCGCCGGTCCAGTATCCACCGTTGTCTGAAAACTGCACTTTTCTGACCTCTGACCTCACTGGACGGTCCGCCACACTTTTTTTTACATCTCTCGGGCTTATCCGAGAGTGTGGCGTTGTAAGGGAGGTGTCCCCGCACGCGTGCGTATGTCAGAAGTGTCGGCAGTGTCCGCCGGCGCCGGTCCAGTGTCAACCGTTGTCTGAAAACTGCACTTTTCTGACCTCTGACCTCACTGGACGGTCCGCCACACTTTTTTTTACATCTCTCGGGCTTATCCGAGAGTGTGGCGTTGTAGGGGAGGTGTCCCCGCACGCGTGCGTATGTCAGAAGTGTCGGCAGTGTCCACCGGCGCCGGTCCAGTGTCCACCGTTGTCTGAAAACTGCACTTTTCTGACCTCTGACCTCACTGGACGGTCCGCCACACTTTTCTTTACACCTCTCGGGCTTATCCGAGAGTGTGGCGTTGTAGGGGAGGTGTCCCCGCACGCGTGCGTATGTCAGAAGTGTCGGCAGTGTCCACCGGTGCCTGTCCAGTGTCCACTGTTGTCTGAAAACGGCACTTTTCTGACCTCTGACCTCACTGGACGGTCCGCCACACTTTTTTTTACACCTCTCGGGCTTATCCGAGAGTGTGGCGTTGTAGGGGAGGTGTCCCCGCACGCGTGCGTATGTCAGAAGTGTCGGCAGTGTCCGCCGGCGCCGGTCCAGTGTCCACCGTTGTCTGAAAACTGCACTTTTCTGACCTCTGTCCTCACTGGACGGTCCGCCACACTTTTTTTTACATCTCTCGGGCTTATCCGAGAGTGTGGCGTTGTAGGGGAGGTGTCCCCGCACGCGTGCGTATGTCAGAAGTGTCGGCAGTGTCCGCCGGCGCCGGTCCAGTGTCCACCGTTGTCTGAAAACTGCACTTTTCTGACCTCTGACCTCACTGGACGGTCCGCCACACTTTTCTTTACACCTCTCGGGCTTATCCGAGAGTCTGGCGTTGTAGGGGAGGTGTCCCCGCACGCGTGCGTATGTCAGAAGTGTCGGCAGTGTCCGCCGGCGCCGGTCCAGTGTCCACCGTTGTCTGAAAACTGCACTTTTCTGACCTCTGACCTCACTGGACGGTCCGCCACACTTTTCTTTACACCTCTCGGGCTTATCCGAGAGTGTGGCGTTGTAGGGGAGGTGTCCCCGCACGCGTGCGTATTTCAGAAGTGTCGGCAGTGTCCGCCGGCGCCGGTCCAGTATCCACCGTTGTCTGAAAACTGCACTTTTCTGACCTCTGACCTCACTGGACGGTCCGCCACACTTTTTTTTACATCTCTCGGGCTTATCCGAGAGTGTGGCGTTGTAAGGGAGGTGTCCCCGCACGCGTGCGTATGTCAGAAGTGTCGGCAGTGTCCGCCGGCGCCGGTCCAGTGTCAACCGTTGTCTGAAAACTGCACTTTTCTGACCTCTGACCTCACTGGACGGTCCGCCACACTTTTCTTTACACCTCTCGGGCTTATCCGAGAGTGTGGCGTTGTAGGGGAGGTGTCCCCGCACGCGTGCGTATGTCAGAAGTGTCGGCAGTGTCCACCGGTGCCTGTCCAGTGTCCACTGTTGTCTGAAAACGGCACTTTTCTGACCTCTGACCTCACTGGACGGTCCGCCACACTTTTTTTTACACCTCTCGGGCTTATCCGAGAGTGTGGCGTTGTAGGGGAGGTGTCCCCGCACGCGTGCGTATGTCAGAAGTGTCGGCAGTGTCCGCCGGCGCCGGTCCAGTGTCCACCGTTGTCTGAAAACTGCACTTTTCTGACCTCTGACCTCACTGGACGGTCCGCCACACTTTTTTTTACATCTCTCGGGCTTATCCGAGAGTGTGGCGTTGTAGGGGAGGTGTCCCCGCACGCGTGCGTATGTCAGAAGTGTCGGCAGTGTCCACCGGCGCCGGTCCAGTGTCCACCGTTGTCTGAAAACTGCACTTTTCTGACCTCTGACCTCACTGGACGGTCCGCCACACTTTTCTTTACACCTCTCGGGCTTATCCGAGAGTGTGGCGTTGTAGGGGAGGTGTCCCCGCACGCGTGCGTATTTCAGAAGTGTCGGCAGTGTCCGCCGGCGCCGGTCCAGTATCCACCGTTGTCTGAAAACTGCACTTTTCTGACCTCTGACCTCACTGGACGGTCCGCCACACTTTTTTTTACATCTCTCGGGCTTATCCGAGAGTGTGGCGTTGTAAGGGAGGTGTCCCCGCACGCGTGCGTATGTCAGAAGTGTCGGCAGTGTCCGCCGGCGCCGGTCCAGTGTCAACCGTTGTCTGAAAACTGCACTTTTCTGACCTCTGACCTCACTGGACGGTCCGCCACACTTTTCTTTACACCTCTCGGGCTTATCCGAGAGTGTGGCGTTGTAGGGGAGGTGTCCCCGCACGCGTGCGTATGTCAGAAGTGTCGGCAGTGTCCACCGGTGCCTGTCCAGTGTCCACTGTTGTCTGAAAACGGCACTTTTCTGACCTCTGACCTCACTGGACGGTCCGCCACACTTTTTTTTACACCTCTCGGGCTTATCCGAGAGTGTGGCGTTGTAGGGGAGGTGTCCCCGCACGCGTGCGTATGTCAGAAGTGTCGGCAGTGTCCGCCGGCGCCGGTCCAGTGTCCACCGTTGTCTGAAAACTGCACTTTTCTGACCTCTGACCTCACTGGACGGTCCGCCACACTTTTTTTTACATCTCTCGGGCTTATCCGAGAGTGTGGCGTTGTAGGGGAGGTGTCCCCGCACGCGTGCGTATGTCAGAAGTGTCGGCAGTGTCCACCGGCGCCGGTCCAGTGTCCACCGTTGTCTGAAAACTGCACTTTTCTGACCTCTGACCTCACTGGACGGTCCGCCACACTTTTCTTTACACCTCTCGGGCTTATCCGAGAGTGTGGCGTTGTAGGGGAGGTGTCCCCGCACGCGTGCGTATGTCAGAAGTGTCGGCAGTGTCCACCGGTGCCTGTCCAGTGTCCACTGTTGTCTGAAAACGGCACTTTTCTGACCTCTGACCTCACTGGACGGTCCGCCACACTTTTTTTTACACCTCTCGGGCTTATCCGAGAGTGTGGCGTTGTAGGGGAGGTGTCCCCGCACGCGTGCGTATGTCAGAAGTGTCGGCAGTGTCCGCCGGCGCCGGTCCAGTGTCCACCGTTGTCTGAAAACTGCACTTTTCTGACCTCTGACCTCACTGGACGGTCCGCCACACTTTTCTTTAACACCTCTCGGGCTTATCCGAGAGTGTGGCGTTGTAGGGGAGGTGTCCCCGCACGCGTGCGTATGTCAGAAGTGTCGGCAGTGTCCACCGGTGCCTGTCCAGTGTCCACTGTTGTCTGAAAACGGCACTTTTCTGACCTCTGACCTCACTGGACGGTCCGCCACACTTTTTTTTACACCTCTCGGGCTTATCCGAGAGTGTGGCGTTGTAGGGGAGGTGTCCCCGCACGCGTGCGTATGTCAGAAGTGTCGGCAGTGTCCGCCGGCGCCGGTCCAGTGTCCACCGTTGTCTGAAAACTGCACTTTTCTGACCTCTGACCTCACTGGACGGTCCGCCACACTTTTCTTTACACATCTCGGGCTTATCCGAGAGTCTGGCGTTGTAGGGGAGGTGTCCCCGCACGCGTGCGTATGTCAGAAGTGTCGGCAGTGTCCGCCGGCGCCGGTCCAGTGTCCACCGTTGTCTGAAAACTGCACTTTTCTGACCTCTGACCTCACTGGACGGTCCGCCACACTTTTCTTTACACCTCTCGGGCTTATCCGAGAGTGTGGCGTTGTAGGGGAGGTGTCCCCGCACGCGTGCGTATTTCAGAAGTGTCGGCAGTGTCCGCCGGCGCCGGTCCAGTATCCACCGTTGTCTGAAAACTGCACTTTTCTGACCTCTGACCTCACTGGACGGTCCGCCACACTTTTTTTTACATCTCTCGGGCTTATCCGAGAGTGTGGCGTTGTAAGGGAGGTGTCCCCGCACGCGTGCGTATGTCAGAAGTGTCGGCAGTGTCCGCCGGCGCCGGTCCAGTGTCAACCGTTGTCTGAAAACTGCACTTTTCTGACCTCTGACCTCACTGGACGGTCCGCCACACTTTTCTTTACACCTCTCGGGCTTATCCGAGAGTGTGGCGTTGTAGGGGAGGTGTCCCCGCACGCGTGCGTATGTCAGAAGTGTCGGCAGTGTCCACCGGTGCCTGTCCAGTGTCCACTGTTGTCTGAAAACGGCACTTTTCTGACCTCTGACCTCACTGGACGGTCCGCCACACTTTTTTTTACACCTCTCGGGCTTATCCGAGAGTGTGGCGTTGTAGGGGAGGTGTCCCCGCACGCGTGCGTATGTCAGAAGTGTCGGCAGTGTCCGCCGGCGCCGGTCCAGTGTCCACCGTTGTCTGAAAACTGCACTTTTCTGACCTCTGACCTCACTGGACGGTCCGCCACACTTTTCTTTAACACCTCTCGGGCTTATCCGAGAGTGTGGCGTTGTAGGGGAGGTGTCCCCGCACGCGTGCGTATGTCAGAAGTGTCGGCAGTGTCCACCGGTGCCTGTCCAGTGTCCACTGTTGTCTGAAAACGGCACTTTTCTGACCTCTGACCTCACTGGACGGTCCGCCACACTTTTTTTTACACCTCTCGGGCTTATCCGAGAGTGTGGCGTTGTAGGGGAGGTGTCCCCGCACGCGTGCGTATGTCAGAAGTGTCGGCAGTGTCCGCCGGCGCCGGTCCAGTGTCCACCGTTGTCTGAAAACTGCACTTTTCTGACCTCTGACCTCACTGGACGGTCCGCCACACTTTTCTTTACACATCTCGGGCTTATCCGAGAGTCTGGCGTTGTAGGGGAGGTGTCCCCGCACGCGTGCGTATGTCAGAAGTGTCGGCAGTGTCCGCCGGCGCCGGTCCAGTGTCCACCGTTGTCTGAAAACTGCACTTTTCTGACCTCTGACCTCACTGGACGGTCCGCCACACTTTTCTTTACACCTCTCGGGCTTATCCGAGAGTGTGGCGTTGTAGGGGAGGTGTCCCCGCACGCGTGCGTATTTCAGAAGTGTCGGCAGTGTCCGCCGGCGCCGGTCCAGTATCCACCGTTGTCTGAAAACTGCACTTTTCTGACCTCTGACCTCACTGGACGGTCCGCCACACTTTTTTTTACATCTCTCGGGCTTATCCGAGAGTGTGGCGTTGTAAGGGAGGTGTCCCCGCACGCGTGCGTATGTCAGAAGTGTCGGCAGTGTCCGCCGGCGCCGGTCCAGTGTCAACCGTTGTCTGAAAACTGCACTTTTCTGACCTCTGACCTCACTGGACGGTCCGCCACACTTTTCTTTACACCTCTCGGGCTTATCCGAGAGTGTGGCGTTGTAGGGGAGGTGTCCCCGCACGCGTGCGTATGTCAGAAGTGTCGGCAGTGTCCACCGGTGCCTGTCCAGTGTCCACTGTTGTCTGAAAACGGCACTTTTCTGACCTCTGACCTCACTGGACGGTCCGCCACACTTTTTTTTACACCTCTCGGACTTATCCGAGAGTGTGGCGTTGTAGGGGAGGTGTCCCCGCACGCGTGCGTATGTCAGAAGTGTCGGCAGTGTCCGCCGGCGCCGGTCCAGTGTCCACCGTTGTCTGAAAACTGCACTTTTCTGACCTCTGACCTCACTGGACGGTCCGCCACACTTTTTTTTACATCTCTCGGGCTTATCCGAGAGTGTGGCGTTGTAGGGGAGGTGTCCCCGCACGCGTGCGTATGTCAGAAGTGTCGGCAGTGTCCACCGGCGCCGGTCCAGTGTCCACCGTTGTCTGAAAACTGCACTTTTCTGACCTCTGACCTCACTGGACGGTCCGCCACACTTTTCTTTACACCTCTCGGGCTTATCCGAGAGTGTGGCGTTGTAGGGGAGGTGTCCCCGCACGCGTGCGTATGTCAGAAGTGTCGGCAGTGTCCACCGGTGCCTGTCCAGTGTCCACTGTTGTCTGAAAACGGCACTTTTCTGACCTCTGACCTCACTGGACGGTCCGCCACACTTTTTTTTACACCTCTCGGGCTTATCCGAGAGTGTGGCGTTGTAGGGGAGGTGTCCCCGCACGCGTGCGTATGTCAGAAGTGTCGGCAGTGTCCGCCGGCGCCGGTCCAGTGTCCACCGTTGTCTGAAAACTGCACTTTTCTGACCTCTGACCTCACTGGACGGTCCGCCACACTTTTCTTTAACACCTCTCGGGCTTATCCGAGAGTGTGGCGTTGTAGGGGAGGTGTCCCCGCACGCGTGCGTATGTCAGAAGTGTCGGCAATGTCCACCGGTGCCTGTCCAGTGTCCACTGTTGTCTGAAAACGGCACTTTTCTGACCTCTGACCTCACTGGACGGTCCGCCACACTTTTTTTTACACCTCTCGGGCTTATCCGAGAGTGTGGCGTTGTAGGGGAGGTGTCCCCGCACGCGTGCGTATGTCAGAAGTGTCGGCAGTGTCCGCCGGCGCCGGTCCAGTGTCCACTGTTCTCTGAAAACGGCACTTTTCTGACCTCTGACCTCACTGGACGGTCCGCCACACTTTTTTTTACATCTCTCGGGCTTATCCGAGAGTGTGGCATTGTAGGGGAGGTGTCCCCGCACGCGTGCGTATGTCAGAAGTTTCGGCAGTGTCCGCCGGCGCCGGTCCAGTGTCCACCGTTGTCTGAAAACTGCACTTTTCTGACCTCTGACCTCACTGGACGGTCCGCCACACTTTTCTTTACACCTCTCGGGCTTATCCGAGAGTGTGGCGTTGTAGGGGAGGTGTCCCCGCACGCGTGCGTATGTCAGAAGTGTCGGCAGTGTCCGCCGGCGCCGGTCCAGTGTCCACCGTTGTCTGAAAACTGCACTTTTCTGACCTCTGACCTCACTGGACGGTCCGCCACACTTTTTTTTACATCTCTCGGGCTTATCCGAGAGTGTGGCGTTGTAGGGGAGGTGTCCCCGCACGCGTGCGTATGTCAGAAGTGTCGGCAGTGTCCGCCGGCGCCGGTCCAGTGTCCACCGTTGTCTGAAAACTGCACTTTTCTGACCTCTGACCTCACTGGACGGTCCGCCACACTTTTTTTTACATCTCTCGGGCTTATCCGAGAGTGTGGCGTTGTAGGGGAGGTGTCCCCGCACGCGTGCGTATGTCAGAAGTGTCGGCAGTGTCCGCCGGCGCCGGTCCAGTGTCCACCGTTGTCTGAAAACTGCACTTTTCTGACCTCTGACCTCACTGGACGGTCCGCCACATTTTTTTTTACATCTCTCGGGCTTATCCGAGAGTGTGGCGTTGTAGGGGAGGTGTCCCCGCACGCGTGCGTATGTCAGAAGTGTCGGCAGTGTCCGCCGGCGCCGGTCCAGTGTCCACCGTTGTCTGAAAACTGCACTTTTCTGACCTCTGACCTCACTGGACGGTCCGCCACACTTTTTTTTACATCTCTCGGGCTTATCCGAGAGTGTGGCGTTGTAGGGGAGGTGTCCCCGCACGCGTGCGTATGTCAGAAGTGTCGGCAGTGTCCGCCGGCGCCGGTCCAGTGTCCACCGTTGTCTGAAAACTGCACTTTTCTGACCTCTGACCTCACTGTACGGTCCGCCACACTTTTTTTTACATCTCCCGGGCTTATCCGAGAGTGTGGCGTTGTAGGGGAGGTGTCCCCGCACGCGTGCGTATGTCAGAAGTGTCGGCAGTGTCCGCCGGCGCCGGTCCAGTATCCACCGTTGTCTGAAAACTGCACTTTTCTGACCTCGGACCTCACTGGACGGTCCGCCACACTTTTCTTTACACCTCTCGGGCTTATCCGAGAGTGTGGCGTTGTAGGGGAGGTGTCCCCGCACGCGTGCGTATGTCAGAAGTGTCGGCAGTGTCCACTGGCGCCGGTCCAGTGTCCACCGTTGTCTGAAAACTGCACTTTTCTGACCTCTGACCTCACTGGACGGTCCGCCACACTTTTTTTTACATCTCTCGGGCTTATCCGAGAGTGTGGCGTTGTAGGGGAGGTGTCCCCGCACGCGTGCGTATGTCAGAAGTGTCGGCAGTGTCCGCCGGCGCCGGTCCAGTGTCCACCGTTGTCTGAAAACTGCACTTTTCTGACCTCTGACCTCACTGGACGGTCCGCCACACTTTTCTTTACACCTCTCGGGCTTATCCGAGAGTGTGGCGTTGTAGGGGAGGTGTCCCCGCACGCGTGCGTATGTCAGAAGTGTCGGCAGTGTCCACCGGTGCCTGTCCAGTGTCCACTGTTGTCTGAAAACGGCACTTTTCTGACCTCTGACCTCACTGGACGGTCCGCCACACTTTTTTTTACACCTCTCGGGCTTATCCGAGAGTGTGGCGTTGTAGGGGAGGTGTCCCCGCACGCGTGCGTATGTCAGAAGTGTCGGCAGTGTCCGCCGGCGCCGGTCCAGTGTCCACCGTTGTCTGAAAACTGCACTTTTCTGACCTCTGACCTCACTGGACGGTCCGCCACACTTTTCTTTACACCTCTCGGGCTTATCCGAGAGTGTGGCGTTGTAGGGGAGGTGTCCCCGCACGCGTGCGTATGTCAGAAGTGTCGGCAGTGTCCACCGGTGCCTGTCCAGTGTCCACTGTTGTCTGAAAACGGCACTTTTCTGACCTCTGACCTCACTGTACGGTCCGCCACACTTTTTTTTACATCTCCCGGGCTTATCCGAGAGTGTGGCGTTGTAGGGGAGGTGTCCCCGCACGCGTGCGTATGTCAGAAGTGTCGGCAGTGTCCGCCGGCGCCGGTCCAGTGTCCACCGTTGTCTGAAAACTGCACTTTTCTGACCTCTGACCTCACTGGACGGTCCGCCACACTTTTCTTTACACCTCTCGGGCTTATCCGAGAGTCTGGCGTTGTAGGGGAGGTGTCCCCGCACGCGTGCGTATGTCAGAAGTGTCGGCAGTGTCCACCGGCGCCGGTCCAGTGTCCACCGTTGTCTGAAAACTGCACTTTTCTGACCTCTGACCTCACTGGACGGTCCGCCACACTTTTCTTTACACCTCTCGGGCTTATCCGAGAGTGTGGCGTTGTAGGGGTGGTGTCCCCGCACGCGTGCGTATGTCAGAAGTGTCGGCAGTGTCCACCGGCGCCGGTCCAGTGTCCACCGTTGTCTGAAAACTGCACTTTTCTGACCTCTGACCTCACTGGACGGTCCGCCACACTTTTTTTTACATCTCTCGGGCTTATCCGAGAGTGTGGCGTTGTAAGGGAGGTGTCCCCGCACGCGTGCGTATGTCAGAAGTGTCGGCAGTGTCCGCCGGCGCCGGTCCAGTGTCCACCGTTGTCTGAAAACTGCACTTTTCTGACCTCTGACCTCACTGGACGGTCCGCCACACTTTTTTTTACATCTCTCGGGCTTATCCGAGAGTTTGGCGTTGTAGGGGAGGTGTCCCCTCACGCGTGCGTATGTCAGAAGTGTCGGCAGTGTCCGCCGGCGCCGGTCCAGTGTCCACCGTTGTCTGAAAACTGCACTTTTCTGACCTCTGACCTCACTGGACGGTCCGCCACACTTTTCTTTACACCTCTCGGGCTTATCCGAGAGTCTGGCGTTGTAGGGGAGGTGTCCCCGCACGCGTGCGTATGTCAGAAGTGTCGGCAGTGTCCGCCGGCGCCGGTCCAGTGTCCACTGTTGTCTGAAAACTGCACTTTTCTGACCTCTGACCTCACTGGACGGTCCGCCACACTTTTTTTTACACCTCTCGGGCTTATCCGAGAGTGTGGCGTTGTAGGGGAGGTGTCCCCGCACGCGTGCGTATGTCAGAAGTGTCGGCAGTGTCCGCCGGCGCCGGTCCAGTGTCCACCGTTGTCTGAAAACTGCACTTTTCTGACCTCTGACCTCACTGGACGGTCCTCCACACTTTTTTTTACATCTCTCGGGCTTATCCGAGAGTTTGGCGTTGTAGGGGAGGTGTCCCCTCACGCGTGCGTATGTCAGAAGTGTCGGCAGTGTCCGCCGGCGCCGGTCCAGTGTCCACCGTTGTCTGAAAACTGCACTTTTCTGACCTCTGACCTCACTGGACGGTCCGCCACACTTTTCTTTACACCTCTCGGGCTTATCCGAGAGTCTGGCGTTGTAGGGGAGGTGTCCCCGCACGCGTGCGTATGTCAGAAGTGTCGGCAGTGTCCGCCGGCGCCGGTCCAGTGTCCACCGTTGTCTGAAAACTGCACTTTTCTGACCTCTGACCTCACTGGACGGTCCGCCACACTTTTCTTTACACCTCTCGGGCTTATCCGAGAGTGTGGCGTTGTAGGGGAGGTGTCCCCGCACGCGTGCGTATGTCAGAAGTGTCGGCAGTGTCCACCGGTGCCTGTCCAGTGTCCACTGTTGTCTGAAAACGGCACTTTTCTGACCTCTGACCTCACTGTACGGTCCGCCACACTTTTTTTTACATCTCCCGGGCTTATCCGAGAGTGTGGCGTTGTAGGGGAGGTGTCCCCGCACGCGTGCGTATGTCAGAAGTGTCGGCAGTGTCCGCCGGCGCCGGTCCAGTGTCCACCGTTGTCTGAAAACTGCACTTTTCTGACCTCTGACCTCACTGGACGGTCCGCCACACTTTTCTTTACACCTCTCGGGCTTATCCGAGAGTGTGGCGTTGTAGGGGTGGTGTCCCCGCACGCGTGCGTATGTCAGAAGTGTCGGCAGTGTCCACCGGTGCCTGTCCAGTGTCCACTGTTGTCTGAAAACTGCACTTTTCTGACCTCTGACCTCACTGGACGGTCCGCCACACTTTTTTTTACACCTCTCGGGCTTATCCGAGAGTGTGGCGTTGTAGGGGAGGTGTCCCCGCACGCGTGCGTATGTCAGAAGTGTCGGCAGTGTCCGCCGGCGCCGGTCCAGTGTCCACCGTTGTCTGAAAACTGCACTTTTCTGACCTCTGACCTCACTGGACGGTCCGCCACACTTTTTTTTGCATCTCTCGGGCTTATCCGAGAGTGTGGCGTTGTAAGGGAGGTGTCCCCGCACGCGTGCGTATGTCAGAAGTGTCGGCAGTGTCCGCCGGCGCCGGTCCAGTGTCCACCGTTGTCTGAAAACTGCACTTTTCTGACCTCTGACCTCACTGGACGGTCCGCCACACTTATTTTTACATCTCTCGGGCTTATCCGAGAGTTTGGCGTTGTAGGGGAGGTGTCCCCTCACGCGTGCGTATGTCAGAAGTGTCGGCAGTGTCCGCCGGCGCCGGTCCAGTGTCCACCGTTGTCTGAAAACTGCACTTTTCTGACCTCTGACCTCACTGGACGGTCCGCCACACTTTTTTTTACATCTCTCGGGCTTATCCGAGAGTGTGGCGTTGTAAGGGAGGTGTCCCCGCACGCGTGCGTATGTCAGAAGTGTCGGCAGTGTCCGCCGGCGCCGGTCCAGTGTCCACCGTTGTCTGAAAACTGCACTTTTCTGACCTCTGACCTCACTGGACGGTCCGCCACACTTTTTTTTACATCTCTCGGGCTTATCCGAGAGTTTGGCGTTGTAGGGGAGGTGTCCCCTCACGCGTGCGTATGTCAGAAGTGTCGGCAGTGTCCGCCGGCGCCGGTCCAGTGTCCACCGTTGTCTGAAAACTGCACTTTTCTGACCTCTGACCTCACTGGACGGTCCGCCACACTTTTCTTTACACCTCTCGGGCTTATCCGAGAGTGTGGCGTTGTAGGGGTGGTGTCCCCGCACGCGTGCGTATGTCAGAAGTGTCGGCAGTGTCCACCGGTGCCTGTCCAGTGTCCACTGTTGTCTGAAAACGGCACTTTTCTGACCTCTGACCTCACTGGACGGTCCGCCACACTTTTTTTTACACCTCTCGGGCTTATCCGAGAGTGTGATGTTGTAGGGGAGGTGTCCCCGCACGCGTGCGTATGTCAGAAGTGTCGGCAGTGTCCGCCGGCGCCGGTCCAGTGTCCACCGTTGTCTGAAAACTGCACTTTTCTGACCTCTGACCTCACTGGACGGTCCGCCACACTTTTTTTTACATCTCTCGGGCTTATCCGAGAGTTTGGCGTTGTAGGGGAGGTGTCCCCGCAAGCGTGCGTATGTCAGAAGTATCGGCAGTGTCCGCCGGCGCCGGTCCAGTGTCCACCGTTGTCTGAAAACTGCACTTTTCTGACCTCTGACCTCACTGGACGGTCCGCCACACTTTTTTTTACATCTCTCGGGCTTATCCGAGAGTGTGGCGTTGTAGGGGAGGTGTCCCCGCACGCGTGCGTATGTCAGAAGTGTCGGCAGTGTCCGCCGGCGCCGGTCCAGTGTCCACCGTTGTCTGAAAACTGCACTTTTCTGACCTCTGACCTCACTGGACGGTCCGCCACACTTTTTTTTACATCTCTCGGGCTTATCCGAGAGTGTGGCGTTGTAGGGGAGGTGTCCCCTCACGCGTGCGTATGTCAGAAGTGTCGGCAGTGTCCGCCGGCGCCGGTCCAGTGTCCACCGTTGTCTGAAAACTGCACTTTTCTGACCTCTGACCTCACTGGACGGTCCGCCACACTTTTCTTTACACCTCTCGGGCTTATCCGAGAGTCTGGCGTTGTAGGGGAGGTGTCCCCGCACGCGTGCGTATGTCAGAAGTGTCGGCAGTGTCCGCCGGCGCCGGTCCAGTGTCCACTGTTGTCTGAAAACTGCACTTTTCTGACCTCTGACCTCACTGGACGGTCCGCCACACTTTTTTTTACACCTCTCGGGCTTATCCGAGAGTGTGGCGTTGTAGGGGAGGTGTCCCCGCACGCGTGCGTATGTCAGAAGTGTCGGCAGTGTCCGCCGGCGCCGGTCCAGTGTCCACCGTTGTCTGAAAACTGCACTTTTCTGACCTCTGACCTCACTGGACGGTCCGCCACACTTTTTTTTACATCTCTCGGGCTTATCCGAGAGTTTGGCGTTGTAGGGGAGGTGTCCCCTCACGCGTGCGTATGTCAGAAGTGTCGGCAGTGTCCGCCGGCGCCGGTCCAGTGTCCACCGTTGTCTGAAAACTGCACTTTTCTGACCTCTGACCTCACTGGACGGTCCGCCACACTTTTCTTTACACCTCTCGGGCTTATCCGAGAGTCTGGCGTTGTAGGGGAGGTGTCCCCGCACGCGTGCGTATGTCAGAAGTGTCGGCAGTGTCCGCCGGCGCCGGTCCAGTGTCCACCGTTGTCTGAAAACTGCACTTTTCTGACCTCTGACCTCACTGGACGGTCCGCCACACTTTTCTTTACACCTCTCGGGCTTATCCGAGAGTGTGGCGTTGTAGGGGAGGTGTCCCCGCACGCGTGCGTATGTCAGAAGTGTCGGCAGTGTCCACCGGTGCCTGTCCAGTGTCCACTGTTGTCTGAAAACGGCACTTTTCTGACCTCTGACCTCACTGGACGGTCCGCCACACTTTTTTTTACACCTCTCGGGCTTATCCGAGAGTGTGATGTTGTAGGGGAGGTGTCCCCGCACGCGTGCGTATGTCAGAAGTGTCGGCAGTGTCCGCCGGCGCCGGTCCAGTGTCCACCGTTGTCTGAAAACTGCACTTTTCTGACCTCTGACCTCACTGGACGGTCCGCCACACTTTTTTTTACATCTCTCGGGCTTATCCGAGAGTTTGGCGTTGTAGGGGAGGTGTCCCCGCACGCGTGCGTATGTCAGAAGTATCGGCAGTGTCCGCCGGCGCCGGTCCAGTGTCCACCGTTGTCTGAAAACTGCACTTTTCTGACCTCTGACCTCACTGGACGGTCCGCCACACTTTTTTTTACATCTCTCGGGCTTATCCGAGAGTGTGGCGTTGTAGGGGAGGTGTCCCCGCACGCGTGCGTATGTCAGAAGTGTCGGCAGTGTCCGCCGGCGCCGGTCCAGTGTCCACCGTTGTCTGAAAACTGCACTTTTCTGACCTCTGACCTCACTGGACGGTCCGCCACACTTTTTTTTACATCTCTCGGGCTTATCCGAGAGTGTGGCGTTGTAGGGGAGGTGTCCCCGCACGCGTGCGTATGTCAGAAGTGTCGGCAGTGTCCGCCGGCGCCGGTCCAGTGTCCACCGTTGTCTGAAAACTGCACTTTTCTGACCTCTGACCTCACTGGACGGTCCGTCACACTTTTCTTTACACCTCTCGGGCTTATCCGAGAGTCTGGCGTTGTAGGGGAGGTGTCCCCGCACGCGTGCGTATGTCAGAAGTGTCGGCAGTGTCCGCCGGCGCCGGTCCAGTGTCCACCGTTGTCTGAAAACTGCACTTTTCTGACCTCTGACCTCACTGGACGGTCCGCCACACTTTTCTTTACACCTCTCGGGCTTATCCGAGAGTGTGGCATTGTAGGGGAGGTGTCCCCGCACGCGTGCGTATGTCAAAAGTGTCGGCAGAGTCCACCGGCGCCGGTCCAGTGTCCACTGTTGTCTGAAAACGGCACTTTTCTGACCTCTGACCTCACTGGACGGTCCGCCACACTTTTTTTTACACCTCTCGGGCTTATCCGAGAGTGTGGCGTTGTAGGGGAGGTGTCCCCGCACGCGTGCGTATGTCAGAAGTGTCGGCAGTGTCCGCCGGCGCCGGTCCAGTGTCCACCGTTGTCTGAAAACTGCACTTTTCTGACCTCTGACCTCACTGGACGGTCCGCCACACTTTTCTTTACACCTCTCGGGCTTATCCGAGAGTCTGGCGTTGTAGGGGAGGTGTCCCCGCACGCGTGCGTATGTCAGAAGTGTCGGCAGTGTCCGCCGGCGCCGGTCCAGTGTCCACTGTTGTCTGAAAACTGCACTTTTCTGACCTCTGACCTCACTGGACGGTCCGCCACACTTTTTTTTACACCTCTCGGGCTTATCCGAGAGTGTGGCGTTGTAGGGGAGGTGTCCCCGCACGCGTGCGTATGTCAGAAGTGTCGGCAGTGTCCGCCGGCGCCGGTCCAGTGTCCACCGTTGTCTGAAAACTGCACTTTTCTGACCTCTGACCTCACTGGACGGTCCGCCACACTTTTTTTTACATCTCTCGGGCTTATCCGAGAGTTTGGCGTTGTAGGGGAGGTGTCCCCTCACGCGTGCGTATGTCAGAAGTGTCGGCAGTGTCCGCCGGCGCCGGTCCAGTGTCCACCGTTGTCTGAAAACTGCACTTTTCTGACCTCTGACCTCACTGGACGGTCCGCCACACTTTTCTTTACACCTCTCGGGCTTATCCGAGAGTCTGGCGTTGTAGGGGAGGTGTCCCCGCACGCGTGCGTATGTCAGAAGTGTCGGCAGTGTCCGCCGGCGCCGGTCCAGTGTCCACCGTTGTCTGAAAACTGCACTTTTCTGACCTCTGACCTCACTGGACGGTCCGCCACACTTTTCTTTACACCTCTCGGGCTTATCCGAGAGTGTGGCGTTGTAGGGGAGGTGTCCCCGCACGCGTGCGTATGTCAGAAGTGTCGGCAGTGTCCACCGGTGCCTGTCCAGTGTCCACTGTTGTCTGAAAACGGCACTTTTCTGACCTCTGACCTCACTGGACGGTCCGCCACACTTTTTTTTACACCTCTCGGGCTTATCCGAGAGTGTGGCGTGGTAGGGGAGGTGTCCCCGCACGCGTGCGTATGTCAGAAGTGTCGGCAGTGTCCGCCGGCGCCGGTCCAGTGTCCACTGTTGTCTGAAAACTGCACTTTTCTGACCTCTGACCTCACTGGACGGTCCGCCACACTTTTTTTTACACCTCTCGGGCTTATCCGAGAGTGTGGCGTTGTAGGGGAGGTGTCCCCGCACGCGTGCGTATGTCAGAAGTGTCGGCAGTGTCCGCCGGCGCCGGTCCAGTGTCCACCGTTGTCTGAAAACTGCACTTTTCTGACCTCTGACCTCACTGGACGGTCCGCCACACTTTTTTTTACACCTCTCGGGCTTATCCGAGAGTGTGGCGTTGTAGGGGAGGTGTCCCCGCACGCGTGCGTATGTCAGAAGTGTCGGCAGTGTCCACCGGTGCCTGTCCAGTGTCCACTGTTGTCTGAAAACGGCACTTTTCTGACCTCTGACCTCACTGGACGGTCCGCCACACTTCTTTTTACACCTCTCGGGCTTATCCGAGAGTGTGGCGTTGTAGGGGAGGTGTCCCCGCACGCGTGCGTATGTCAGAAGTGTCGGCAGTGTCCGCCGGCGCCGGTCCAGTGTCCACCGTTGTCTGAAAACTGCACTTTTCTGACCTCTGACCTCACTGGACGGTCCGCCACACTTTTTTTTACATCTCTCGGGCTTATCCGAGAGTGTGGCGTTGTAGGGGAGGTGTCCCCGCACGCGTGCGTATGTCAGAAGTGTCGGCAGTGTCCACCGGCGCCGGTCCAGTGTCCACCGTTGTCTGAAAACTGCACTTTTCTGACCTCTGACCTCACTGGACGGTCCGCCACACTTTTCTTTACACCTCTCGGGCTTATCCGAGAGTGTGGCGTTGTAGGGGAGGTGTCCCCGCACGCGTGCGTATGTCAGAAGTGTCGGCAGTGTCCACCGGTGCCTGTCCAGTGTCCACTGTTGTCTGAAAACGGCACTTTTCTGACCTCTGACCTCACTGGACGGTCCGCCACACTTTTTTTTACACCTCTCGGGCTTATCCGAGAGTGTGGCGTTGTAGGGGAGGTGTCCCCGCACGCGTGCGTATGTCAGAAGTGTCGGCAGTGTCCGCCGGCGCCGGTCCAGTGTCCACCGTTGTCTGAAAACTGCACTTTTCTGACCTCTGACCTCACTGGACGGTCCGCCACACTTTTCTTTAACACCTCTCGGGCTTATCCGAGAGTGTGGCGTTGTAGGGGAGGTGTCCCCGCACGCGTGCGTATGTCAGAAGTGTCGGCAGTGTCCACCGGTGCCTGTCCAGTGTCCACTGTTGTCTGAAAACGGCACTTTTCTGACCTCTGACCTCACTGGACGGTCCGCCACACTTTTTTTTACACCTCTCGGGCTTATCCGAGAGTGTGGCGTTGTAGGGGAGGTGTCCCCGCACGCGTGCGTATGTCAGAAGTGTCGGCAGTGTCCGCCGGCGCCGGTCCAGTGTCCACCGTTGTCTGAAAACTGCACTTTTCTGACCTCTGACCTCACTGGACGGTCCGCCACACTTTTCTTTACACATCTCGGGCTTATCCGAGAGTCTGGCGTTGTAGGGGAGGTGTCCCCGCACGCGTGCGTATGTCAGAAGTGTCGGCAGTGTCCGCCGGCGCCGGTCCAGTGTCCACCGTTGTCTGAAAACTGCACTTTTCTGACCTCTGACCTCACTGGACGGTCCGCCACACTTTTCTTTACACCTCTCGGGCTTATCCGAGAGTGTGGCGTTGTAGGGGAGGTGTCCCCGCACGCGTGCGTATTTCAGAAGTGTCGGCAGTGTCCGCCGGCGCCGGTCCAGTATCCACCGTTGTCTGAAAACTGCACTTTTCTGACCTCTGACCTCACTGGACGGTCCGCCACACTTTTTTTTACATCTCTCGGGCTTATCCGAGAGTGTGGCGTTGTAAGGGAGGTGTCCCCGCACGCGTGCGTATGTCAGAAGTGTCGGCAGTGTCCGCCGGCGCCGGTCCAGTGTCAACCGTTGTCTGAAAACTGCACTTTTCTGACCTCTGACCTCACTGGACGGTCCGCCACACTTTTCTTTACACCTCTCGGGCTTATCCGAGAGTGTGGCGTTGTAGGGGAGGTGTCCCCGCACGCGTGCGTATGTCAGAAGTGTCGGCAGTGTCCACCGGTGCCTGTCCAGTGTCCACTGTTGTCTGAAAACGGCACTTTTCTGACCTCTGACCTCACTGGACGGTCCGCCACACTTTTTTTTACACCTCTCGGGCTTATCCGAGAGTGTGGCGTTGTAGGGGAGGTGTCCCCGCACGCGTGCGTATGTCAGAAGTGTCGGCAGTGTCCACCGGTGCCTGTCCAGTGTCCACTGTTGTCTGAAAACGGCACTTTTCTGACCTCTGACCTCACTGGACGGTCCGCCACACTTCTTTTTACACCTCTCGGGCTTATCCGAGAGTGTGGCGTTGTAGGGGAGGTGTCCCCGCACGCGTGCGTATGTCAGAAGTGTCGGCAGTGTCCGCCGGCGCCGGTCCAGTGTCCACCGTTGTCTGAAAACTGCACTTTTCTGACCTCTGACCTCACTGGACGGTCCGCCACACTTTTTTTTACATCTCTCGGGCTTATCCGAGAGTGTGGCGTTGTAGGGGAGGTGTCCCCGCACGCGTGCGTATGTCAGAAGTGTCGGCAGTGTCCACCGGCGCCGGTCCAGTGTCCACCGTTGTCTGAAAACTGCACTTTTCTGACCTCTGACCTCACTGGACGGTCCGCCACACTTTTCTTTACACCTCTCGGGCTTATCCGAGAGTGTGGCGTTGTAGGGGAGGTGTCCCCGCACGCGTGCGTATGTCAGAAGTGTCGGCAGTGTCCACCGGTGCCTGTCCAGTGTCCACTGTTGTCTGAAAACGGCACTTTTCTGACCTCTGACCTCACTGGACGGTCCGCCACACTTTTTTTTACACCTCTCGGGCTTATCCGAGAGTGTGGCGTTGTAGGGGAGGTGTCCCCGCACGCGTGCGTATGTCAGAAGTGTCGGCAGTGTCCGCCGGCGCCGGTCCAGTGTCCACCGTTGTCTGAAAACTGCACTTTTCTGACCTCTGACCTCACTGGACGGTCCGCCACACTTTTCTTTAACACCTCTCGGGCTTATCCGAGAGTGTGGCGTTGTAGGGGAGGTGTCCCCGCACGCGTGCGTATGTCAGAAGTGTCGGCAGTGTCCACCGGTGCCTGTCCAGTGTCCACTGTTGTCTGAAAACGGCACTTTTCTGACCTCTGACCTCACTGGACGGTCCGCCACACTTTTTTTTACACCTCTCGGGCTTATCCGAGAGTGTGGCGTTGTAGGGGAGGTGTCCCCGCACGCGTGCGTATGTCAGAAGTGTCGGCAGTGTCCGCCGGCGCCGGTCCAGTGTCCACCGTTGTCTGAAAACTGCACTTTTCTGACCTCTGACCTCACTGGACGGTCCGCCACACTTTTCTTTACACATCTCGGGCTTATCCGAGAGTCTGGCGTTGTAGGGGAGGTGTCCCCGCACGCGTGCGTATGTCAGAAGTGTCGGCAGTGTCCGCCGGCGCCGGTCCAGTGTCCACCGTTGTCTGAAAACTGCACTTTTCTGACCTCTGACCTCACTGGACGGTCCGCCACACTTTTCTTTACACCTCTCGGGCTTATCCGAGAGTGTGGCGTTGTAGGGGAGGTGTCCCCGCACGCGTGCGTATTTCAGAAGTGTCGGCAGTGTCCGCCGGCGCCGGTCCAGTATCCACCGTTGTCTGAAAACTGCACTTTTCTGACCTCTGACCTCACTGGACGGTCCGCCACACTTTTTTTTACATCTCTCGGGCTTATCCGAGAGTGTGGCGTTGTAAGGGAGGTGTCCCCGCACGCGTGCGTATGTCAGAAGTGTCGGCAGTGTCCGCCGGCGCCGGTCCAGTGTCAACCGTTGTCTGAAAACTGCACTTTTCTGACCTCTGACCTCACTGGACGGTCCGCCACACTTTTCTTTACACCTCTCGGGCTTATCCGAGAGTGTGGCGTTGTAGGGGAGGTGTCCCCGCACGCGTGCGTATGTCAGAAGTGTCGGCAGTGTCCACCGGTGCCTGTCCAGTGTCCACTGTTGTCTGAAAACGGCACTTTTCTGACCTCTGACCTCACTGGACGGTCCGCCACACTTTTTTTTACACCTCTCGGGCTTATCCGAGAGTGTGGCGTTGTAGGGGAGGTGTCCCCGCACGCGTGCGTATGTCAGAAGTGTCGGCAGTGTCCGCCGGCGCCGGTCCAGTGTCCACCGTTGTCTGAAAACTGCACTTTTCTGACCTCTGACCTCACTGGACGGTCCGCCACACTTTTTTTTACATCTCTCGGGCTTATCCGAGAGTGTGGCGTTGTAGGGGAGGTGTCCCCGCACGCGTGCGTATGTCAGAAGTGTCGGCAGTGTCCACCGGCGCCGGTCCAGTGTCCACCGTTGTCTGAAAACTGCACTTTTCTGACCTCTGACCTCACTGGACGGTCCGCCACACTTTTCTTTACACCTCTCGGGCTTATCCGAGAGTGTGGCGTTGTAGGGGAGGTGTCCCCGCACGCGTGCGTATGTCAGAAGTGTCGGCAGTGTCCACCGGTGCCTGTCCAGTGTCCACTGTTGTCTGAAAACGGCACTTTTCTGACCTCTGACCTCACTGGACGGTCCGCCACACTTTTTTTTACACCTCTCGGGCTTATCCGAGAGTGTGGCGTTGTAGGGGAGGTGTCCCCGCACGCGTGCGTATGTCAGAAGTGTCGGCAGTGTCCGCCGGCGCCGGTCCAGTGTCCACCGTTGTCTGAAAACTGCACTTTTCTGACCTCTGACCTCACTGGACGGTCCGCCACACTTTTCTTTAACACCTCTCGGGCTTATCCGAGAGTGTGGCGTTGTAGGGGAGGTGTCCCCGCACGCGTGCGTATGTCAGAAGTGTCGGCAGTGTCCACCGGTGCCTGTCCAGTGTCCACTGTTGTCTGAAAACGGCACTTTTCTGACCTCTGACCTCACTGGACGGTCCGCCACACTTTTTTTTACACCTCTCGGGCTTATCCGAGAGTGTGGCGTTGTAGGGGAGGTGTCCCCGCACGCGTGCGTATGTCAGAAGTGTCGGCAGTGTCCGCCGGCGCCGGTCCAGTGTCCACCGTTGTCTGAAAACTGCACTTTTCTGACCTCTGACCTCACTGGACGGTCCGCCACACTTTTCTTTACACATCTCGGGCTTATCCGAGAGTCTGGCGTTGTAGGGGAGGTGTCCCCGCACGCGTGCGTATGTCAGAAGTGTCGGCAGTGTCCGCCGGCGCCGGTCCAGTGTCCACCGTTGTCTGAAAACTGCACTTTTCTGACCTCTGACCTCACTGGACGGTCCGCCACACTTTTCTTTACATCTCTCGGGCTTATCCGAGAGTGTGGCGTTGTAGGGGAGGTGTCCCCGCACGCGTGCGTATTTCAGAAGTGTCGGCAGTGTCCGCCGGCGCCGGTCCAGTATCCACCGTTGTCTGAAAACTGCACTTTTCTGACCTCTGACCTCACTGGACGGTCCGCCACACTTTTTTTTACATCTCTCGGGCTTATCCGAGAGTGTGGCGTTGTAAGGGAGGTGTCCCCGCACGCGTGCGTATGTCAGAAGTGTCGGCAGTGTCCGCCGGCGCCGGTCCAGTGTCAACCGTTGTCTGAAAACTGCACTTTTCTGACCTCTGACCTCACTGGACGGTCCGCCACACTTTTCTTTACACCTCTCGGGCTTATCCGAGAGTGTGGCGTTGTAGGGGAGGTGTCCCCGCACGCGTGCGTATGTCAGAAGTGTCGGCAGTGTCCACCGGTGCCTGTCCAGTGTCCACTGTTGTCTGAAAACGGCACTTTTCTGACCTCTGACCTCACTGGACGGTCCGCCACACTTTTTTTTACACCTCTCGGGCTTATCCGAGAGTGTGGCGTTGTAGGGGAGGTGTCCCCGCACGCGTGCGTATGTCAGAAGTGTCGGCAGTGTCCACCGGTGCCTGTCCAGTGTCCACTGTTGTCTGAAAACGGCACTTTTCTGACCTCTGACCTCACTGGACGGTCCGCCACACTTTTTTTTACACCTCTCGGGCTTATCCGAGAGTGTGGCGTTGTAGGGGAGGTGTCCCCGCACGCGTGCGTATGTCAGAAGTGTCGGCAGTGTCCGCCGGCGCCGGTCCAGTGTCCACCGTTGTCTGAAAACTGCACTTTTCTGACCTCTGACCTCACTGGACGGTCCGCCACACTTTTCTTTAACACCTCTCGGGCTTATCCGAGAGTGTGGCGTTGTAGGGGAGGTGTCCCCGCACGCGTGCGTATGTCAGAAGTGTCGGCAGTGTCCACCGGTGCCTGTCCAGTGTCCACTGTTGTCTGAAAACGGCACTTTTCTGACCTCTGACCTCACTGGACGGTCCGCCACACTTTTTTTTACACCTCTCGGGCTTATCCGAGAGTGTGGCGTTGTAGGGGAGGTGTCCCCGCACGCGTGCGTATGTCAGAAGTGTCGGCAGTGTCCGCCGGCGCCGGTCCAGTGTCCACTGTTGTCTGAAAACGGCACTTTTCTGACCTCTGACCTCACTGGACGGTCCGCCACACTTTTTTTTACATCTCTCGGGCTTATCCGAGAGTGTGGCATTGTAGGGGAGGTGTCCCCGCACGCGTGCGTATGTCAGAAGTTTCGGCAGTGTCCGCCGGCGCCGGTCCAGTGTCCACCGTTGTCTGAAAACTGCACTTTTCTGACCTCTGACCTCACTGGACGGTCCGCCACACTTTTCTTTACACCTCTCGGGCTTATCCGAGAGTGTGGCGTTGTAGGGGAGGTGTCCCCGCACGCGTGCGTATGTCAGAAGTGTCGGCAGTGTCCGCCGGCGCCGGTCCAGTGTCCACCGTTGTCTGAAAACTGCACTTTTCTGACCTCTGACCTCACTGGACGGTCCGCCACACTTTTTTTTACATCTCTCGGGCTTATCCGAGAGTGTGGCGTTGTAGGGGAGGTGTCCCCGCACGCGTGCGTATGTCAGAAGTGTCGGCAGTGTCCGCCGGCGCCGGTCCAGTGTCCACCGTTGTCTGAAAACTGCACTTTTCTGACCTCTGACCTCACTGGACGGTCCGCCACACTTTTTTTTACATCTCTCGGGCTTATCCGAGAGTGTGGCGTTGTAGGGGAGGTGTCCCCGCACGCGTGCGTATGTCAGAAGTGTCGGCAGTGTCCGCCGGCGCCGGTCCAGTGTCCACCGTTGTCTGAAAACTGCACTTTTCTGACCTCTGACCTCACTGGACGGTCCGCCACATTTTTTTTTACATCTCTCGGGCTTATCCGAGAGTGTGGCGTTGTAGGGGAGGTGTCCCCGCACGCGTGCGTATGTCAGAAGTGTCGGCAGTGTCCGCCGGCGCCGGTCCAGTGTCCACCGTTGTCTGAAAACTGCACTTTTCTGACCTCTGACCTCACTGGACGGTCCGCCACACTTTTTTTTACATCTCTCGGGCTTATCCGAGAGTGTGGCGTTGTAGGGGAGGTGTCCCCGCACGCGTGCGTATGTCAGAAGTGTCGGCAGTGTCCGCCGGCGCCGGTCCAGTGTCCACCGTTGTCTGAAAACTGCACTTTTCTGACCTCTGACCTCACTGTACGGTCCGCCACACTTTTTTTTACATCTCCCGGGCTTATCCGAGAGTGTGGCGTTGTAGGGGAGGTGTCCCCGCACGCGTGCGTATGTCAGAAGTGTCGGCAGTGTCCGCCGGCGCCGGTCCAGTATCCACCGTTGTCTGAAAACTGCACTTTTCTGACCTCGGACCTCACTGGACGGTCCGCCACACTTTTCTTTACACCTCTCGGGCTTATCCGAGAGTGTGGCGTTGTAGGGGAGGTGTCCCCGCACGCGTGCGTATGTCAGAAGTGTCGGCAGTGTCCACCGGCGCCGGTCCAGTGTCCACCGTTGTCTGAAAACTGCACTTTTCTGACCTCTGACCTCACTGGACGGTCCGCGTATGTCAGAAGTGTCGGCAGTGTCCACCGGTGCCTGTCCAGTGTCCACTGTACAGGCACCGGTGTCGGCAGAGTCCACCGGCGCCGGTCCAGTGTCCACTGTTGTCTGAAAACGGCACTTTTCTGACCTCTGACCTCACTGGACGGTCCGCCACACTTTTTTTTACACCTCTCGGGCTTATCCGAGAGTGTGGCGTCGTAGGGGAGGTGTCCCCGCACGCGTGCGTATGTCAGAAGTGTCGGCAGTGTCCGCCGGCGCCGGTCCAGTGTCCACCGTTGTCTGAAAACTGCACTTTTCTGACCTCTGACCTCACTGGACGGTCCGCCACACTTTTCTTTACACCTCTCGGGCTTATCCGAGAGTCTGGCGTTGTAGGGGAGGTGTCCCCGCACGCGTGCGTATGTCAGAAGTGTCGGCAGTGTCCGCCGGCGCCGGTCCAGTGTCCACTGTTGTCTGAAAACTGCACTTTTCTGACCTCTGACCTCACTGGACGGTCCGCCACACTTTTTTTTACACCTCTCGGGCTTATCCGAGAGTGTGGCGTTGTAGGGGAGGTGTCCCCGCACGCGTGCGTATGTCAGAAGTGTCGGCAGTGTCCGCCGGCGCCGGTCCAGTGTCCACCGTTGTCTGAAAACTGCACTTTTCTGACCTCTGACCTCACTGGACGGTCCGCCACACTTTTTTTTACATCTCTCGGGCTTATCCGAGAGTTTGGCGTTGTAGGGGAGGTGTCCCCTCACGCGTGCGTATGTCAGAAGTGTCGGCAGTGTCCGCCGGCGCCGGTCCAGTGTCCACCGTTGTCTGAAAACTGCACTTTTCTGACCTCTGACCTCACTGGACGGTCCGCCACACTTTTCTTTACACCTCTCGGGCTTATCCGAGAGTCTGGCGTTGTAGGGGAGGTGTCCCCGCACGCGTGCGTATGTCAGAAGTGTCGGCAGTGTCCGCCGGCGCCGGTCCAGTGTCCACCGTTGTCTGAAAACTGCACTTTTCTGACCTCTGACCTCACTGGACGGTCCGCCACACTTTTCTTTACACCTCTCGGGCTTATCCGAGAGTGTGGCGTTGTAGGGGAGGTGTCCCCGCACGCGTGCGTATGTCAGAAGTGTCGGCAGTGTCCACCGGTGCCTGTCCAGTGTCCACTGTTGTCTGAAAACGGCACTTTTCTGACCTCTGACCTCACTGGACGGTCCGCCACACTTTTTTTTACACCTCTCGGGCTTATCCGAGAGTGTGGCGTGGTAGGGGAGGTGTCCCCGCACGCGTGCGTATGTCAGAAGTGTCGGCAGTGTCCGCCGGCGCCGGTCCAGTGTCCACTGTTGTCTGAAAACTGCACTTTTCTGACCTCTGACCTCACTGGACGGTCCGCCACACTTTTTTTTACACCTCTCGGGCTTATCCGAGAGTGTGGCGTTGTAGGGGAGGTGTCCCCGCACGCGTGCGTATGTCAGAAGTGTCGGCAGTGTCCGCCGGCGCCGGTCCAGTGTCCACCGTTGTCTGAAAACTGCACTTTTCTGACCTCTGACCTCACTGGACGGTCCGCCACACTTTTTTTTACACCTCTCGGGCTTATCCGAGAGTGTGGCGTTGTAGGGGAGGTGTCCCCGCACGCGTGCGTATGTCAGAAGTGTCGGCAGTGTCCGCCGGCGCCGGTCCAGTGTCCACCGTTGTCTGAAAACTGCACTTTTCTGACCTCTGACCTCACTGGACGGTCCGCCACACTTTTTTTTACATCTCTCGGGCTTATCCGAGAGTTTGGCGTTGTAGGGGAGGTGTCCCCGCACGCGTGCGTATGTCAGAAGTGTCGGCAGTGTCCGCCGGCGCCGGTCCAGTGTCCACCGTTGTCTGAAAACTGCACTTTTCTGACCTCTGACCTCACTGGACGGTCCGTCACACTTTTCTTTACACCTCTCGGGCTTATCCGAGAGTCTGGCGTTGTAGGGGAGGTGTCCCCGCACGCGTGCGTATGTCAGAAGTGTCGGCAGTGTCCGCCGGCGCCGGTCCAGTGTCCACCGTTGTCTGAAAACTGCACTTTTCTGACCTCTGACCTCACTGGACGGTCCGCCACACTTTTCTTTACACCTCTCGGGCTTATCCGAGAGTGTGGCGTTGTAGGGGAGGTGTCCCCGCACGCGTGCGTATGTCAGAAGTGTCGGCAGAGTCCACCGGCGCCGGTCCAGTGTCCACTGTTGTCTGAAACGGCACTTTTCTGACCTCTGACCTCACTGGACGGTCCGCCACACTTTTTTTTACACCTCTCGGGCTTATCCGAGAGTGTGGCGTTGTAGGGGAGGTGTCCCCGCACGCGTGCGTATGTCAGAAGTGTCGGCAGTGTCCGCCGGCGCCGGTCCAGTGTCCACCGTTGTCTGAAAACTGCACTTTTCTGACCTCTGACCTCACTGGACGGTCCGCCACACTTTTTTTTACATCTCTCGGGCTTATCCGAGAGTGTGGCGTTGTAGGGGAGGTGTCCCCGCACGCGTGCGTATGTCAGAAGTGTCGGCAGTGTCCGCCGGCGCCGGTCCAGTGTCCACCGTTGTCTGAAAACTGCACTTTTCTGACCTCTGACCTCACTGGACGGTCCGCCACACTTTTTTTTACATCTCTCGGGCTTATCCGAGAGTGTGGCGTTGTAGGGGAGGTGTCCCCGCACGCGTGCGTATGTCAGAAGTGTCGGCAGTGTCCGCCGGCGCCGGTCCAGTGTCCACCGTTGTCTGAAAACTGCACTTTTCTGACCTCTGACCTCACTGGACGGTCCGCCACACTTTTCTTTACACCTCTCGCGCTTATCCGAGAGTCTGGCGTTGTAGGGGAGGTGTCCCCGCACGCGTGCGTATGTCAGAAGTGTCGGCAGTGTCCGCCGGCGCCGGTCCAGTGTCCACCGTTGTCTGAAAACTGCACTTTTCTGACCTTTGACCTCACTGGACGGTCCGCCACACTTTTTTTTACACCTCTCGGGCTTATCCGAGAGTGTGGCGTTGTAGGGGAGGTGTCCCCGCACGCGTGCGTATGTCAGAAGTGTCGGCAGTGTCCGCCGGCGCCGGTCCAGTCCAGTGTCCACCGTTGTCTGAAAACTGCACTTTTCTGACCTCTGACCTCACAGGACGGTCCGCCACACTTTTTTTTACACCTCTCGGGCTTATCCGAGAGTTTGGCGTTGTAGGGGAGGTGTCCCCGCACGCGTGCGTATGTCAGAAGTGTCGGCAGTGTCCGCCGGCGCCGGTCCAGTGTCCACCGTTGTCTGAAAACTGCACTTTTCTGACCTCTGACCTCACTGGACGGTCCGCCACACTTTTTTTTACATCTCTCGGGCTTATCCGAGAGTGTGGCGTTGTAGGGGAGGTGTCCCCGCACGCGTGCGTATGTCAGAAGTGTCGGCAGTGTCCGCCGGCGCCGGTCCAGTGTCCACCGTTGTCTGAAAACTGCACTTTTCTGACCTCTGACCTCACTGGACGGTCCGCCACACTTTTCTTTACACCTCTCGGGCTTATCCGAGAGTCTGGCGTTGTAGGGGAGGTGTCCCCGCACGCGTGCGTATGTCAGAAGTGTCGGCAGTGTCCGCCGGCGCCGGTCCAGTGTCCACCGTTGTCTGAAAACTGCACTTTTCTGACCTCTGACCTCACTGGACGGTCCGCCACACTTTTCTTTACACCTCTCGGGCTTATCCGAGAGTGTGGCGTTGTAGGGGAGGTGTCCCCGCACGCGTGCGTATGTCAGAAGTGTCGGCAGTGTCCACCGGTGCCTGTCCAGTGTCCACTGTTGTCTGAAAACGGCACTTTTCTGACCTTTGACCTCACTGGACGGTCCGCCACACTTTTATTTACACCTCTCGGGCTTATCCGAGAGTGTGGCGTTGTAGGGGAGGTGTCCCCGCACGCGTGCGTATGTCAGAAGTGTCGGCAGTGTCCACCGGCGCCGGTCCAGTGTCCACCGTTGTCTGAAAACTGCACTTTTCTGACCTCTGACCTCACTGGACGGTCCGCCACACTTTTTTTTACATCTCTCGGGCTTATCCGAGAGTGTGGCGTTGTAGGGGAGGTGTCCCCGCACGCGTGCGTATGTCAGAAGTGTCGGCAGTGTCCACCGGTGCCTGTCCAGTGTCCACTGTTGTCTGAAAACGGCACTTTTCTGACCTCTGACCTCACTGGACGGTCCGCCACACTTTCTTTTACACCTCTCGGGCTTATCCGAGAGTGTGGCGTTGTAGGGGAGGTGTCCCCGCACGCGTGCGTATGTCAGAAGTGTCGGCAGTGTCCGCCGGCGCCGGTCCAGTGTCCACCGTTGTCTGAAAACTGCACTTTTCTGACCTCTGACCTCACTGGACGGTCCGCCACACTTTTTTTTACATCTCTCGGGCTTATCCGAGAGTTTGGCGTTGTAGGGGAGGTGTCCACGCACGCGTGCGTATGTCAGAAGTGTCGGCAGTGTCCGCCGGCGCCGGTCCAGTGTCCACCGTTGTCTGAAAACTGCACTTTTCTGACCTCTGACCTCACTGGACGGTCCGCCACACTTTTCTTTACACCTCTCGGGCTTATCCGAGAGTGTGGCGTTGTAGGGGAGGTGTCCCCGCACGCGTGCTTATGTCAGAAGTGTCGGCAGTGTCCGCCGGCGCCGGTCCAGTGTCCACCGTTGTCTGAAAACTGTACTTTTCTGACCTCTGACCTCACTGGACGGTCCGCCACACTTTTTTTTACATCTCTCGGGCTTATCCGAGAGTGTGGCGTATTAGGGGAGGTGTCCCCGCACGCGTGCGTATGTCAGAAGTGTCGGCAGTGTCCGCCGGCGCCGGTCCAGTGTCCACCGTTGTCTGAAAACTGCACTTTTCTGACCTCTGACCTCACTGGACGGTCCGCCACACTTTTCTTTACACCTCTCGGGCTTATCCGAGAGTCTGGCGTTGTAGGGGAGGTGTCCCCGCACGCGTGCGTATGTCAGAAGTGTCGGCAGTGGCCGCCGGCGCCGGTCCAGTGTCCACCGTTGTCTGAAAACTACACTTTTCTGACCTCTGACCTCACTGGATGGTCCGCCACACTTTTCTTTACACCTCTCGGGCTTATCCGAGAGTCTGGCGTTGTAGGGGAGGTGTCCCCGCACGCGTGCGTAT
Organism: Gymnoscopelus braueri; assembly: GCF_963280865.1. Classification (NCBI taxonomy): domain Eukaryota; kingdom Metazoa; phylum Chordata; class Actinopteri; order Myctophiformes; family Myctophidae; genus Gymnoscopelus; species Gymnoscopelus braueri. Next base: position 30,502 of record NW_027660384.1, on the reverse strand, counting down.
ATCAGAAGTGTCGGCAGTGTCCGCCGGTGCCTGTCCAGTGTCCACTGTTGTCTGAAAACGGCACTTTTCTGACCTCTGACCTCACTGGACGGTCCGCCACACTTTTTTTTACATCTCTCGGGCTTATCCGAGAGTAAGGCGTATTAGGGGAGGTGTCCCCGCACGCGTGCGTATGTCAGAAGTGTCGGCAGTGTCCGCCGGCGCCGGTCCAGTGTGCGGTCCTCCACACTTTTCTTTACACCTCTCGGGCTTATCCGAGAGTCTGGCGTTGTAGGGGAGGTGTCCCCGCACGCGTGCGTATGTCAGAAGTGTCGGCAGTGTCCGCCGGCGCCGGTCCAGTGTCCACCGTTGTCTGAAAACTGCACTTTTCTGACCTCTGACCTCACTGGACGGTCCGCCACACTTTTCTTTACACCTCTCGGGCTTATCCGAGAGTGTGGCGTTGTAGGGGAGGTGTCCCCGCACGCGTGCGTATGTCAGAAGTGTCGGCAGTGTCCGCCGGCGCCGGTCCAGTGTCCACCGTTGTCTGAAAACTGCACTTTTCTGACCTCTGACCTCACTGGACGGTCCGCCACACTTTTTTTTACACCTCTCGGGCTTATCCGAGAGTATGGCGTTGTAGGGGAGGTGTCCCCGCACGCGTGCGTATGTCAGAAGTGTCGGCAGTGTCCGCCGGCGCCGGTCCAGTGTCCACCGTTGTCTGAAAACTGCACTTTTCTGACCTCTGACCTCACTGGACGGTCCGCCACACTTTTCTTTACACCTCTCGGGCTTATCCGAGAGTCAGGCGTTGTAGGGGAGGTGTCCCCGCACGTGTGCGTATGTCAGAAGTGTCAGCAGTGTCCGCCGGCGCCGGTCCAGTGTCCACCGTTGTCTGAAAACTGCACTTTTCTGACCTCTGACCTCACTGGACGGTCCGCCACACTTTTTTTTACATCTCTCGGGCTTATCCGAGAGTGTGGCGTTGTAGGGGAGGTGTCCCCGCACGCGTGCGTATGTCAGAAGTGTCGGCAGTGTCCGCCGGCGCCGGTCCAGTGTCCACCGTTGTCTGAAAACTGCACTTTTCTGACCTCTGACCTCACTGGACGGTCCGCCACACTTTTCTTTACACCTCTCGGGCTTATCCGAGAGTGTGGCGTTGTAGGGGAGGTGTCCCCGCACGCGTGCGTATGTCAGAAGTGTCGGCAGTGTCCGCCGGCGCCGGTCCAGTGTCCACCGTTGTCTGAAAACTGCACTTTTCTGACCTCTGACCTCACTGGACGGTCCGCCACACTTTTTTTTACATCTCTCGGGCTTATCCGAGAGTGTGGCGTTGTAGGGGAGGTGTCCCCGCACCCGTGCGTATGTCAGAAGTGTCGGCAGTGTCCGCCGGCGCCGGTCCAGTGTCCACCGTTGTCTGAAAACTGCACGTTTCTGACCTCTGACCTCACTGGACGGTCCGCCACACTTTTCTTTACACCTCTCGGGCTTATCCGAGAGTCTGGCGTTGTAGGGGAGGTGTCCCCGCACGCGTGCGTATGTCAGAAGTGTCGGCAGTGTCCGCCGGCGCCGGTCCAGTGTCCACCGTTGTCTGAAAACTGCACTTTTCTGACCTCTGACCTCACTGGACGGTCCGCCACACTTTTTTTTACACCTCTCGGGCTTATCCGAGAGTGTGGCGTTGTAGGGGAGGTGTCCCCGCACGCGTGCGTATGTCAGAAGTGTCGGCAGTGTCCGCCGGCGCCGGTCCAGTGTCCACCGTTGTCTGAAAACTGCACTTTTCTGACCTCTGACCTCACTGGACGGTCCGCCACACTTTTCTTTACACCTCTCGGGCTTATCCGAGAGTGTGGCGTTGTAGGGGAGGTGTCCCCGCACGCGTGCGTATGTCAGAAGTGTCGGCAGTGTCCACCGGTGCCTGTCCAGTGTCCACTGTTGTCTGGAAACGGCACCTTTCTGACCTCTGACCTCACTGGACGGTCCGCCACACTTTTTTTTACACCTCTCGGGCTTATCCGAGAGTGTGGCGTTGTAGGGGAGGTGTCCCCGCACGCGTGCGTATGTCAGAAGTGTCGGCAGTGTCCGCCGGCGCCGGTCCAGTGTCCACCGTTGTCTGAAAACTGCACTTTTCTGACCTCTGACCTCACTGGACGGTCCGCCACACTTTTTTTTACATCTCTGGGGCTTATCCGAGAGTGTGGCGTTGTAGGGGAGGTGTCCCCGCACGCGTGCGTATGTCAGAAGTGTCGGCAGTGTCCGCCGGCGCCGGTCCAGTGTCCACCGTTGTCTGAAAACTGCACTTTTCTGACCTCTGACCTCACTGGACGGTCCGCCACACTTTTTTTACATCTCTCGGGCTTATCCGAGAGTTTGGCGTTGTAGGGGAGGTGTCCCCGCACCCGTGCGTATGTCAGAAGTGTCGGCAGTGTCCGCCGGCGCCGGTCCAGTGTCCACCGTTGTCTGAAAACTGCACGTTTCTGACCTCTGACCTCACTGGACGGTCCGCCACACTTTTCTTTACACCTCTCGGGCTTATCCGAGAGTCTGGCGTTGTAGGGGAGGTGTCCCCGCACGCGTGCGTATGTCAGAAGTGTCGGCAGTGTCCGCCGGCGCCGGTCCAGTGTCCACCGTTGTCTGAAAACTGCACTTTTCTGACCTCTGACCTCACTGGACGGTCCGCCACACTTTTCTTTACACCTCTCGGGCTTATCCGAGAGTGTGGCGTTGTAGGGGAGGTGTCCCCGCACGCGTGCGTATGTCAAAAGTGTCGGCAGAGTCCACCGGCGCCGGTCCAGTGTCCACTGTTGTCTGAAAACGGCACTTTTCTGACCTCTGACCTCACTGGACGGTCCGCCACACTTTTTTTTACACCTCTCGGGCTTATCCGAGAGTGTGGCGTTGTAGGGGAGGTGTCCCCGCACGCGTGCGTATGTCAGAAGTGTCGGCAGTGTCCGCCGGCGCCGGTCCAGTGTCCACCGTTGTCTGAAAACTGCACTTTTCTGACCTCTGACCTCACTGGACGGTCCGCCACACTTTTCTTTACACCTCTCGGGCTTATCCGAGAGTCTGGCGTTGTAGGGGAGGTGTCCCCGCACGCGTGCGTATGTCAGAAGTGTCGGCAGTGTCCGCCGGCGCCGGTCCAGTGTCCACTGTTGTCTGAAAACTGCACTTTTCTGACCTCTGACCTCACTGGACGGTCCGCCACACTTTTTTTTACACCTCTCGGGCTTATCCGAGAGTGTGGCGTTGTAGGGGAGGTGTCCCCGCACGCGTGCGTATGTCAGAAGTGTCGGCAGTGTCCGCCGGCGCCGGTCCAGTGTCCACCGTTGTCTGAAAACTGCACTTTTCTGACCTCTGACCTCACTGGACGGTCCGCCACACTTTTTTTTACATCTCTCGGGCTTATCCGAGAGTTTGGCGTTGTAGGGGAGGTGTCCCCTCACGCGTGCGTATGTCAGAAGTGTCGGCAGTGTCCGCCGGCGCCGGTCCAGTGTCCACCGTTGTCTGAAAACTGCACTTTTCTGACCTCTGACCTCACTGGACGGTCCGCCACACTTTTCTTTACACCTCTCGGGCTTATCCGAGAGTCTGGCGTTGTAGGGGAGGTGTCCCCGCACGCGTGCGTATGTCAGAAGTGTCGGCAGTGTCCGCCGGCGCCGGTCCAGTGTCCACCGTTGTCTGAAAACTGCACTTTTCTGACCTCTGACCTCACTGGACGGTCCGCCACACTTTTCTTTACACCTCTCGGGCTTATCCGAGAGTGTGGCGTTGTAGGGGAGGTGTCCCCGCACGCGTGCGTATGTCAGAAGTGTCGGCAGTGTCCACCGGTGCCTGTCCAGTGTCCACTGTTGTCTGAAAACGGCACTTTTCTGACCTCTGACCTCACTGGACGGTCCGCCACACTTTTTTTTACACCTCTCGGGCTTATCCGAGAGTGTGGCGTGGTAGGGGAGGTGTCCCCGCACGCGTGCGTATGTCAGAAGTGTCGGCAGTGTCCGCCGGCGCCGGTCCAGTGTCCACTGTTGTCTGAAAACTGCACTTTTCTGACCTCTGACCTCACTGGACGGTCCGCCACACTTTTTTTTACACCTCTCGGGCTTATCCGAGAGTGTGGCGTTGTAGGGGAGGTGTCCCCGCACGCGTGCGTATGTCAGAAGTGTCGGCAGTGTCCGCCGGCGCCGGTCCAGTGTCCACCGTTGTCTGAAAACTGCACTTTTCTGACCTCTGACCTCACTGGACGGTCCGCCACACTTTTTTTTACACCTCTCGGGCTTATCCGAGAGTGTGGCGTTGTAGGGGAGGTGTCCCCGCACGCGTGCGTATGTCAGAAGTGTCGGCAGTGTCCGCCGGCGCCGGTCCAGTGTCCACCGTTGTCTGAAAACTGCACTTTTCTGACCTCTGACCTCACTGGACGGTCCGCCACACTTTTTTTTACATCTCTCGGGCTTATCCGAGAGTTTGGCGTTGTAGGGGAGGTGTCCCCGCACGCGTGCGTATGTCAGAAGTGTCGGCAGTGTCCGCCGGCGCCGGTCCAGTGTCCACCGTTGTCTGAAAACTGCACTTTTCTGACCTCTGACCTCACTGGACGGTCCGTCACACTTTTCTTTACACCTCTCGGGCTTATCCGAGAGTCTGGCGTTGTAGGGGAGGTGTCCCCGCACGCGTGCGTATGTCAGAAGTGTCGGCAGTGTCCGCCGGCGCCGGTCCAGTGTCCACCGTTGTCTGAAAACTGCACTTTTCTGACCTCTGACCTCACTGGACGGTCCGCCACACTTTTCTTTACACCTCTCGGGCTTATCCGAGAGTGTGGCGTTGTAGGGGAGGTGTCCCCGCACGCGTGCGTATGTCAGAAGTGTCGGCAGAGTCCACCGGCGCCGGTCCAGTGTCCACCGTTGTCTGAAAACTGCACTTTTCTGACCTCTGACCTCACTGGACGGTCCGCCACACTTTTTTTTACATCTCTCGGGCTTATCCGAGAGTGTGGCGTTGTAGGGGAGGTGTCCCCGCACGCGTGCGTATGTCAGAAGTGTCGGCAGTGTCCGCCGGCGCCGGTCCAGTGTCCACCGTTGTCTGAAAACTGCACTTTTCTGACCTCTGACCTCACTGGACGGTCCGCCACACTTTTTTTTACATCTCTCGGGCTTATCCGAGAGTGTGGCGTTGTAGGGGAGGTGTCCCCGCACGCGTGCGTATGTCAGAAGTGTCGGCAGTGTCCGCCGGCGCCGGTCCAGTGTCCACCGTTGTCTGAAAACTGCACTTTTCTGACCTCTGACCTCACTGGACGGTCCGCCACACTTTTCTTTACACCTCTCGCGCTTATCCGAGAGTCTGGCGTTGTAGGGGAGGTGTCCCCGCACGCGTGCGTATGTCAGAAGTGTCGGCAGTGTCCGCCGGCGCCGGTCCAGTGTCCACCGTTGTCTGAAAACTGCACTTTTCTGACCTTTGACCTCACTGGACGGTCCGCCACACTTTTTTTTACACCTCTCGGGCTTATCCGAGAGTGTGGCGTTGTAGGGGAGGTGTCCCCGCACGCGTGCGTATGTCAGAAGTGTCGGCAGTGTCCGCCGGCGCCGGTCCAGTCCAGTGTCCACCGTTGTCTGAAAACTGCACTTTTCTGACCTCTGACCTCACAGGACGGTCCGCCACACTTTTTTTTACACCTCTCGGGCTTATCCGAGAGTTTGGCGTTGTAGGGGAGGTGTCCCCGCACGCGTGCGTATGTCAGAAGTGTCGGCAGTGTCCGCCGGCGCCGGTCCAGTGTCCACCGTTGTCTGAAAACTGCACTTTTCTGACCTCTGACCTCACTGGACGGTCCGCCACACTTTTTTTTACATCTCTCGGGCTTATCCGAGAGTGTGGCGTTGTAGGGGAGGTGTCCCCGCACGCGTGCGTATGTCAGAAGTGTCGGCAGTGTCCGCCGGCGCCGGTCCAGTGTCCACCGTTGTCTGAAAACTGCACTTTTCTGACCTCTGACCTCACTGGACGGTCCGCCACACTTTTCTTTACACCTCTCGGGCTTATCCGAGAGTCTGGCGTTGTAGGGGAGGTGTCCCCGCACGCGTGCGTATGTCAGAAGTGTCGGCAGTGTCCGCCGGCGCCGGTCCAGTGTCCACCGTTGTCTGAAAACTGCACTTTTCTGACCTCTGACCTCACTGGACGGTCCGCCACACTTTTCTTTACACCTCTCGGGCTTATCCGAGAGTGTGGCGTTGTAGGGGAGGTGTCCCCGCACGCGTGCGTATGTCAGAAGTGTCGGCAGTGTCCACCGGTGCCTGTCCAGTGTCCACTGTTGTCTGAAAACGGCACTTTTCTGACCTTTGACCTCACTGGACGGTCCGCCACACTTTTATTTACACCTCTCGGGCTTATCCGAGAGTGTGGCGTTGTAGGGGAGGTGTCCCCGCACGCGTGCGTATGTCAGAAGTGTCGGCAGTGTCCACCGGCGCCGGTCCAGTGTCCACCGTTGTCTGAAAACTGCACTTTTCTGACCTCTGACCTCACTGGACGGTCCGCCACACTTTTTTTTACATCTCTCGGGCTTATCCGAGAGTGTGGCGTTGTAGGGGAGGTGTCCCCGCACGCGTGCGTATGTCAGAAGTGTCGGCAGTGTCCACCGGTGCCTGTCCAGTGTCCACTGTTGTCTGAAAACGGCACTTTTCTGACCTCTGACCTCACTGGACGGTCCGCCACACTTTCTTTTACACCTCTCGGGCTTATCCGAGAGTGTGGCGTTGTAGGGGAGGTGTCCCCGCACGCGTGCGTATGTCAGAAGTGTCGGCAGTGTCCGCCGGCGCCGGTCCAGTGTCCACCGTTGTCTGAAAACTGCACTTTTCTGACCTCTGACCTCACTGGACGGTCCGCCACACTTTTTTTTACATCTCTCGGGCTTATCCGAGAGTTTGGCGTTGTAGGGGAGGTGTCCACGCACGCGTGCGTATGTCAGAAGTGTCGGCAGTGTCCGCCGGCGCCGGTCCAGTGTCCACCGTTGTCTGAAAACTGCACTTTTCTGACCTCTGACCTCACTGGACGGTCCGCCACACTTTTCTTTACACCTCTCGGGCTTATCCGAGAGTGTGGCGTTGTAGGGGAGGTGTCCCCGCACGCGTGCTTATGTCAGAAGTGTCGGCAGTGTCCGCCGGCGCCGGTCCAGTGTCCACCGTTGTCTGAAAACTGTACTTTTCTGACCTCTGACCTCACTGGACGGTCCGCCACACTTTTTTTTACATCTCTCGGGCTTATCCGAGAGTGTGGCGTATTAGGGGAGGTGTCCCCGCACGCGTGCGTATGTCAGAAGTGTCGGCAGTGTCCGCCGGCGCCGGTCCAGTGTCCACCGTTGTCTGAAAACTGCACTTTTCTGACCTCTGACCTCACTGGACGGTCCGCCACACTTTTCTTTACACCTCTCGGGCTTATCCGAGAGTCTGGCGTTGTAGGGGAGGTGTCCCCGCACGCGTGCGTATGTCAGAAGTGTCGGCAGTGGCCGCCGGCGCCGGTCCAGTGTCCACCGTTGTCTGAAAACTACACTTTTCTGACCTCTGACCTCACTGGATGGTCCGCCACACTTTTCTTTACACCTCTCGGGCTTATCCGAGAGTGTGGCGTTGTAGGGGAGGTGTCCCCGCACGCGTGCGTATATCAGAAGTGTCGGCAGTGTCCGCCGGTGCCTGTCCAGTGTCCACTGTTGTCTGAAAACGGCACTTTTCTGACCTCTGACCTCACTGGACGGTCCGCCACACTTTTTTTTACATCTCTCGGGCTTATCCGAGAGTAAGGCGTATTAGGGGAGGTGTCCCCGCACGCGTGCGTATGTCAGAAGTGTCGGCAGTGTCCGCCGGCGCCGGTCCAGTGTGCGGTCCTCCACACTTTTCTTTACACCTCTCGGGCTTATCCGAGAGTCTGGCGTTGTAGGGGAGGTGTCCCCGCACGCGTGCGTATGTCAGAAGTGTCGGCAGTGTCCGCCGGCGCCGGTCCAGTGTCCACCGTTGTCTGAAAACTGCACTTTTCTGACCTCTGACCTCACTGGACGGTCCGCCACACTTTTCTTTACACCTCTCGGGCTTATCCGAGAGTGTGGCGTTGTAGGGGAGGTGTCCCCGGCGGACACTGCCGACACTTCTGACATACGCACGCGTGCGGGGACACCTCCCCTACAACGCCACACTCTCGGATAAGCCCGAGAGGTGTAAAAAAAAGTGTGGCGGACCGTCCAGTGAGGTCAGAGGTCAGAAAGGTGCCGTTTCCAGACAACAGTGGACACTGGACAGGCACCGGTGGACACTGCCGACACTTCTGACATACGCACGCGTGCGGGGACACCTCCCCTACAACGCCACACTCTCGGATAAGCCCGTTGTCAGAAGTGTCGGCAGTGTCCGCCGGCACCGGTCCAGTGTCCACCGTTGTCTGAAAACTGCACTTTTCTGACCTCTGACCTCACTGGACGGTCCGCCACACTTTTCTTTACACCTCTCGGGCTTATCCGAGAGTCTGGCGTTGTAGGGGAGGTGTCCCCGCACGCGTGCGTATGTCAGAAGTGTCGGCAGTGTCCGCCGGCGCCGGTCCAGTGTCCACCGTTGTCTGAAAACTGCACTTTTCTGACCTCTGACCTCACTGGACGGTCCGCCACACTTTTCTTTACACCTCTCGGGCTTATCCGAGAGTGTGGCGTTGTAGGGGAGGTGTCCCCGCACGCGTGCGTATGTCAGAAGTGTCGGCAGTGTCCACCGGTGCCTGTCCAGTGTCCACTGTTGTCTGAAAACTGCACTTTTCTGACCTCTGACCTCACTGGACGGTCCGCCACACTTTCTTTTACACCTCTCGGGCTTATCCGAGAGTGTGGCGTTGTAGGGGAGGTGTCCCCGCACGCGTGCGTATGTCAGAAGTGTCGGCAGTGTCCGCCGGCGCCGGTCCAGTGTCCACCGTTGTCTGAAAACTGCACTTTTCTGACCTCTGACCTCACTGGACGGTCCGCCACACTTTTTTTTACATCTCTCGGGCTTATCCGAGAGTGTGGCGTTGTAAGGGAGGTGTCCCCGCACGCGTGCGTATGTCAGAAGTGTCGGCAGTGTCCGCCGGCGCCGGTCCAGTGTCCACCGTTGTCTGAAAACTGCACTTTTCTGACCTCTGACCTCACTGGACGGTCCGCCACACTTTTTTTACATCTCTCGGGCTTATCCGAGAGTTTGGCGTTGTAGGGGAGGTGTCCCCGCACCCGTGCGTATGTCAGAAGTGTCGGCAGTGTCCGCCGGCGCCGGTCCAGTGTCCACCGTTGTCTGAAGACTGCACGTTTCTGACCTCTGACCTCACTGGACGGTCCGCCACACTTTTCTTTACACCTCTCGGGCTTATCCGAGAGTCTGGCGTTGTAGGGGAGGTGTCCCCGCACGCGTGCGTATGTCAGAAGTGTCGGCAGTGTCCGCCGGCGCCGGTCCAGTGTCCACCGTTGTCTGAAAACTGCACTTTTCTGACCTCTGACCTCACTGGACGGTCCGCCACACTTTTTTTTACATCTCTCGGGCTTATCCGAGAGTGTGGCGTTGTAGGGGAGGTGTCCCCGCACGCGTGCGTATGTCAGAAGTGTCGGCATTGTCCGCCGGCGCCGGTCCAGTGTCCACCGTTGTCTGAAAACTGCACTTTTCTGACCTCTGACCTCACTGGACGGTCCGCCACACTTTTTTTTACATCTCTCGGGCTTATCCGAGAGTGTGGCGTTGTAGGGGAGGTGTCCCCGCACGCGTGCGTATGTCAGAAGTGTCGGCAGTGTCCGCCGGCGCCGGTCCAGTGTCCACCGTTGTCTGAAAACTGCACTTTTCTGACCTCTGACCTCACTGGACGGTCCGCCACACTTTTTTTTACATCTCTCGGGCTTATCCGAGAGTGTGGCGTTGTAGGGGAGGTGTCCCCGCACGCTTGCGTATGTCAGAAGTGTCGGCAGTGTCCGCCGGCGCCGGTCCAGTGTCCACCGTTGTCTGAAAACTGCACTTTTCTGACCTCTGACCTCACTGTACGGTCCGCCACACTTTTTTTTACATCTCCCGGGCTTATCCGAGAGTGTGGCGTTGTAGGGGAGGTGTCCCCGCACGCGTGCGTATGTCAGAAGTGTCGGCAGTGTCCGCCGGCGCCGGTCCAGTGTCCACCGTTGTCTGAAAACTGCACTTTTCTGACCTCTGACCTCACTGGACTGTCCGCCACACTTTTCTTTACACCTCTCGGGCTTATCCGAGAGTCTGGCGTTGTAGGGGAGGTGTCCCCGCACGCGTGCGTATGTCAGAAGTGTCGGCAGTGTCCGCCGGCGCCGGTCCAGTGTCCACCGTTGTCTGAAAACTGCACTTTTCTGACCTCTGACCTCACTGGACGGTCCGCCACACTTTTTTTTACATCTCTCGGGCTTATCCGAGAGTGTGGCGTTGTAGGGGAGGTGTCCCCGCACGCGTGCGTATGTCAGAAGTGTCGGCAGTGTCCGCCGGCGCCGGTCCAGTGTCCACCGTTGTCTGAAAACTGCACTTTTCTGACCTCTGACCTCACTGGACGGTCCGCCACACTTTTCTTTACACCTCTCGGGCTTATCCGAGAGTGTGGCGTTGTAGGGGAGGTGTCCCCGCACGCGTGCGTATGTCAGAAGTGTCGGCAGTGTCCACCGGTGCCTGTCCAGTGTCCACTGTTGTCTGAAAACGGCACTTTTCTGACCTCTGACCTCACTGGACGGTCCGCCACACTTTCTTTTACACCTCTCGGGCTTATCCGAGAGTGTGGCGTTGTAGGGGAGGTGTCCCCGCACGCGTGCGTATGTCAGAAGTGTCGGCAGTGTCCGCCGGCGCCGGTCCAGTGTCCACCGTTGTCTGAAAACTGCACTTTTCTGACCTCTGACCTCACTGGACGGTCCGCCACACTTTTTTTTACATCTCTCGGGCTTATCCGAGAGTGTGGCGTTGTAGGGGAGGTGTCCCCGCACGCGTGCGTATGTCAGAAGTGTCGGCAGTGTCCGCCGGTGCCGGTCCAGTGTCCACCGTTGTCTGAAAACTGCACTTTTCTGACCTCTGACCTCACTGGACGGTCCGCCACACTTTTCTTTACACCTCTCGGGCTTATCCGAGAGTCTGGCGTTGTAGGGGAGGTGTCCCCGCACGCGTCCGTATGTCAGAAGTGTCGGCAGTGTCCGCCGGCGCCGGTCCAGTGTCCACCGTTGTCTGAAAACTGCACTTTTCTGACCTCTGACCTCACTGGACGGTCCGCCACACTTTTCTTTACACCTCTCGGGCTTATCCGAGAGTGTGGCGTTGTAGGGGAGGTGTCCCCGCACGCGTGCGTATGTCAGAAGTGTCGGCAGTGTCCGCCGGCGCCGGTCCAGTGTCCACCGTTGTCTGAAAACTGCACTTTTCTGACCTCTGACCTCACTGGACGGTCCGCCACACTTTTTTTTACATCTCTCGGGCTTATCCGAGAGTGTGGCGTTGTAGGGGAGGTGTCCCCGCACCCGTGCGTATGTCAGAAGTGTCGGCAGTGTCCGCCGGCGCCGGTCCAGTGTCCACCGTTGTCTGAAAACTGCACGTTTCTGACCTCTGACCTCACTGGACGGTCCGCCACACTTTTCTTTACACCTCTCGGGCTTATCCGAGAGTGTGGCGTTGTAGGGGAGGTGTCCCCGCACGCGTGCGTATGTCAGAAGTGTCGGCAGTGTCCGCCGGCGCCGGTCCAGTGTCCACCGTTGTCTGAAAACTGCACTTTTCTGACCTCTGACCTCACTGGACGGTCCGCCACACTTTTCTTTACACCTCTCGGGCTTATCCGAGAGTCTGGCGTTGTAGGGGAGGTGTCCCCGCACGCGTCCGTATGTCAGAAGTGTCGGCAGTGTCCGCCGGCGCCGGTCCAGTGTCCACCGTTGTCTGAAAACTGCACTTTTCTGACCTCTGACCTCACTGGACGGTCCGCCACACTTTTCTTTACACCTCTCGGGCTTATCCGAGAGTCTGGCGTTGTAGGGGAGGTGTCCCCGCACGCGTGCGTATGTCAGAAGTGTCGGCAGTGTCCGCCGGCGCCGGTCCAGTGTCCACCGTTGTCTGAAAACTGCACTTTTCTGACCTCTGACCTCACTGGACGGTCCGCCACACTTTTCTTTACACCTCTCGGGCTTATCCGAGAGTGTGGCGTTGTAGGGGAGGTGTCCCCGCACGCGTGCGTATGTCAGAAGTGTCGGCAGTGTCCACCGGTGCCTGTCCAGTGTCCACTGTTGTCTGAAAACGGCACTTTTCTGACCTCTGACCTCACTGGACGGTCCGCCACACTTTTTTTTACACCTCTCGGGCTTATCCGAGAGTGTGGCGTTGTAGGGGAGGTGTCCCCGCACGCGTGCGTATGTCAGAAGTGTCGGCAGTGTCCGCCGGCGCCGGTCCAGTGTCCACCGTTGTCTGAAAACTGCACTTTTCTGACCTCTGACCTCACTGGACGGTCCGCCACACTTTTTTTTACATCTCTCGGGCTTATCCGAGAGTGTGGCGTTGTAGGGGAGGTGTCCCCGCACGCGTGCGTATGTCAGAAGTGTCGGCAGTGTCCGCCGGCGCCGGTCCAGTGTCCACCGTTGTCTGAAAACTGCACTTTTCTGACCTCTGACCTCACTGGACGGTCCGCCACACTTTTCTTTACACCTCTCGGGCTTATCCGAGAGTCTGGCGTTGTAGGGGAGGTGTCCCCGCACGCGTCCGTATGTCAGAAGTGTCGGCAGTGTCCGCCGGCGCCGGTCCAGTGTCCACCGTTGTCTGAAAACTGCACTTTTCTGACCTCTGACCTCACTGGACGGTCCGCCACACTTTTCTTTACACCTCTCGGGCTTATCCGAGAGTGTGGCGTTGTAGGGGAGGTGTCCCCGCACGCGTGCGTATGTCAGAAGTGTCGGCAGTGTCCGCCGGCGCCGGTCCAGTGTCCACCGTTGTCTGAAAACTGCACTTTTCTGACCTCTGACCTCACTGGACGGTCCGCCACACTTTTTTTTACATCTCTCGGGCTTATCCGAGAGTGTGGCGTTGTAGGGGAGGTGTCCCCGCACCCGTGCGTATGTCAGAAGTGTCGGCAGTGTCCGCCGGCGCCGGTCCAGTGTCCACCGTTGTCTGAAAACTGCACTTTTCTGACCTCTGACCTCACTGGACGGTCCGCCACACTTTTCTTTACACCTCTCGGGCTTATCCGAGAGTCTGGCGTTGTAGGGGAGGTGTCCCCGCACGCGTGCGTATGTCAGAAGTGTCGGCAGTGTCCGCCGGCGCCGGTCCAGTGTCCACCGTTGTCTGAAAACTGCACTTTTCTGACCTCTGACCTCACTGGACGGTCCGCCACACTTTTCTTTACACCTCTCGGGCTTATCCGAGAGTCTGGCGTTGTAGGGGAGGTGTCCCCGCACGCGTGCGTATGTCAGAAGTGTCGGCAGTGTCCGCCGGCGCCGGTCCAGTGTCCACCGTTGTCTGAAAACTGCACTTTTCTGACCTCTGACCTCACTGGACGGTCCGCCACACTTTTCTTTACACCTCTCGGGCTTATCCGAGAGTCTGGCGTTGTAGGGGAGGTGTCCCCGCACGCGTCCGTATGTCAGAAGTGTCGGCAGTGTCCACCGGCGCCGGTCCAGTGTCCACCGTTGTCTGAAAACTGCACTTTTCTGACCTCTGACCTCACTGGACGGTCCGCCACACTTTTCTTTACACCTCTCGGGCTTATCCGAGAGTCTGGCGTTGTAGGGGAGGTGTCCCCGCACGCGTGCGTATGTCAGAAGTGTCGGCAGTGTCCACCGGTGCCTGTCCAGTGTCCACTGTTGTCTGAAAACGGCACTTTTCTGACCTCTGACCTCACTGGACGGTCCGCCACACTTTTTTTTACACCTCTCGGGCTTATCCGAGAGTGTGGCGTTGTAGGGGAGGTGTCCCCGCACGCGTGCGTATGTCAGAAGTGTCGGCAGTGTCCGCCGGCGCCGGTCCAGTGTCCACCGTTGTCTGAAAACTGCACTTTTCTGACCTCTGACCTCACTGGACGGTCCGCCACACTTCTTTTTACATCTCTCGGGCTTATCCGAGAGTGTGGCGTTGTAGGGGAGGTGTCCCCGCACGCGTGCGTATGTCAGAAGTGTCGGCAGTGTCCGCCGGCGCCGGTCCAGTGTCCACCGTTGTCTGAAAACTGCACTTTTCTGACCTCTGACCTCACTGGACGGTCCGCCACACTTTTCTTTACACCTCTCGGGCTTATCCGAGAGTCTGGCGTTGTAGGGGAGGTGTCCCCGCACGCGTCCGTATGTCAGAAGTGTCGGCAGTGTCCGCCGGCGCCGGTCCAGTGTCCACCGTTGTCTGAAAACTGCACTTTTCTGACCTCTGACCTCACTGGACGGTCCGCCACACTTTTCTTTACACCTCTCGGGCTTATCCGAGAGTGTGGCGTTGTAGGGGAGGTGTCCCCGCACGCGTGCGTATGTCAGAAGTGTCGGCAGTGTCCGCCGGCGCCGGTCCAGTGTCCACCGTTGTCTGAAAACTGCACTTTTCTGACCTCTGACCTCACTGGACGGTCCGCCACACTTTTTTTTACATCTCTCGGGCTTATCCGAGAGTGTGGCGTTGTAGGGGAGGTGTCCCCGCACCCGTGCGTATGTCAGAAGTGTCGGCAGTGTCCGCCGGCGCCGGTCCAGTGTCCACCGTTGTCTGAAAACTGCACTTTTCTGACCTCTGACCTCACTGGACGGTCCGCCACACTTTTCTTTACACCTCTCGGGCTTATCCGAGAGTCTGGCGTTGTAGGGGAGGTGTCCCCGCACGCGTGCGTATGTCAGAAGTGTCGGCAGTGTCCGCCGGCGCCGGTCCAGTGTCCACCGTTGTCTGAAAACTGCACTTTTCTGACCTCTGACCTCACTGGACGGTCCGCCACACTTTTCTTTACACCTCTCGGGCTTATCCGAGAGTGTGGCGTTGTAGGGGAGGTGTCCCCACACGCGTGCGTATGTCAGAAGTGTCGGCAGTGTCCGCCGGCGCCGGTCCAGTGTCCACCGTTGTCTGAAAACTGCACTTTTCTGACCTCTGACCTCACTGGACGGTCCGCCACACTTTTTTTTACATCTCTCGGGCTTATCCGAGAGTGTGGCGTTGTAGGGGAGGTGTCCCCGCACGCGTGCGTATGTCAGAAGTGTCGGCAGTGTCCGCCGGCGCCGGTCCAGTGTCCACCGTTGTCTGAAAACTGCACTTTTCTGACCTCTGACCTCACTGGACGGTCCGCCACACTTTCTTTACACCTCTCGGGCTTATCCGAGAGTGTGGCGTTGTAGGGGAGGTGTCCCCGCACGCGTGCGTATGTCAGAAGTGTCGGCAGTGTCCACCGGTGCCTGTCCAGTGTCCACTGTTGTCTGAAAACGGCACTTTTCTGACCTCTAACCTCACTGGACGGTCCGCCACACTTTTTTTTTACACCTCTCGGGCTTATCCGAGAGTGTGGCGTTGTAGGGGAGGTGTCCCCGCACGCGTGCGTATGTCAGAAGTGTCGGCAGTGTCCGCCGGCGCCGGTCCAGTGTCCACCGTTGTCTGAAAACTGCACTTTTCTGACCTCTGACCTCACTGGACGGTCCGCCACACTTTTTTTTACATCTCTCGGGCTTATCCGAGAGTGTGGCGTTGTAGGGGAGGTGTCCCCGCACGCGTGCGTATGTCAGAAGTGTCGGCAGTGTCCGCCGGCGCCGGTCCAGTGTCCACCGTTGTCTGAAAACTGCACTTTTCTGACCTCTGACCTCACTGGACGGTCCGCCACACTTTTCTTTACACCTCTCGGGCTTATCCGAGAGTGTGGCGTTGTAGGGGAGGTGTCCCCACACGCGTGCGTATGTCAGAAGTGTCGGCAGTGTCCGCCGGCGCCGGTCCAGTGTCCACCGTTGTCTGAAAACTGCACTTATCTGACCTCTGACCTCACTGGACGGTCCGCCACACTTTTTTTTACATCTCTCGGGCTTATCCGAGAGTGTGGCGTTGTAGGGGAGGTGTCCCCGCACGCGTGCGTATGTCAGAAGTGTCGGCAGTGTCCGCCGGCGCCGGTCCAGTGTCCACCGTTGTCTGAAAACTGCACTTTTCTGACCTCTGACCTCACTGGACGGTCCGCCACACTTTTTTTTACATCTCTCAGGCTTATCCGAGAGTGTGGCGTTGTAGGGGAGGTGTCCCCGCACGCGTGCGTTTGTCAGAAGTGTCGGCAGTGTCCGCCGGCGCCGGTCCAGTGTCCACCGTTGTCTGAAAACTGCACTTTTCTGACCTCTGACCTCACTGGACGGTCCGCCACACTTTTTTTTACATCTCTCGGGCTTATCCGAGAGTGTGGCGTTGTAGGGGAGGTGTCCCCGCACGCGTGCGTATGTCAGAAGTGTCGGCAGTGTCCGCCGGCGCCGGTCCAGTGTCCACCGTTGTCTGAAAACTGCACTTTTCTGACCTCTGACCTCACTGGAAGGTCCGCCACACTTTTTTTTACACCTCTCGGGCTTATCCGAGAGTGTGGCGTTGTAGGGGAGGTGTCCCCGCACGCGTGCGTATGTCAGAAGTGTCGGCAGTGTCCACCGGTGCCTGTCCAGTGTCCACTGTTGTCTGAAAACGGCACTTTTCTGACCTCTGACCTCACTGGACGGTCCGCCACACTTTTTTTTACACCTCTCGGGCTTATCCGAGAGTGTGGCGTTGTAGGGGAGGTGTCCCCGCACGCGTGCGTATGTCAGAAGTGTCGGCAGTGTCCACCGTTGTCTGAAAACTGCACTTTTCTGACCTCTGACCTCACTGGACGGTCCGCCACACTTTTTTTTACATCTCTCGGGCTTATCCGAGAGTGTGGCGTTGTAGGGGAGGTGTCCCCGCACGCGTGCGTATGTCAGAAGTGTCGGCAGTGTCCGCCGGCGCCGGTCCAGTGTCCACCGTTGTCTGAAAACTGCACTTTTCTGACTTCTGACCTCACTGGACGGTCCGCCACACTTTTTTTTATATCTCTCGGGCTTATCCGAGAGTGTGGCGTTGTAGGGGAGGTGTCCCCGCACGCGTGCGTATGTCAGAAGTGTCGGCAGTGTCCGCCGGCGCCGGTCCAGTGTCCACCGTTGTCTGAAAACTGCACTTTTCTGACCTCTGACCTCACTGGACGGTCCGCCACACTTTTTTTTACACCTCTCGGGCTTATCCGAGAGTGTGGCGTTTTAGGGGAGGTGTCCCCGCACGCGTGCGCATGTCAGAAGTGTCGGCAGTGTCCGCCAGCGCCGGTCCAGTGTCCACCGTTGTCTGAAAACTGCACTTTTCTGACCTCTGACCTCACTGTACGGTCCGCCACACTTTTTTTTACATCTCCCGGGCTTATCCGAGAGTGTGGCGTTGTAGGGGAGGTGTCCCCGCACGCGTGCGTATGTCAGAAGTGTCGGCAGTGTCCGCCGGCGCCGGTCCAGTGTCCACCGTTGTCTGAAAACTGCACTTTTCTGACCTCTGACCTCACTGGACTGTCCGCCACACTTTTCTTTACACCTCTCGGGCTTATCCGAGAGTCTGGCGTTGTAGGGGAGGTGTCCCCGCACGCGTGCGTATGTCAGAAGTGTCGGCAGTGTCCGCCGGCGCCGGTCCAGTGTCCACCGTTGTCTGAAAACTGCACTTTTCTGACCTCTGACCTCACTGGACGGTCCGCCACACTTTTTTTTACATCTCTCGGGCTTATCCGAGAGTGTGGCGTTGTAGGGGAGGTGTCCCCGCACGCGTGCGTATGTCAGAAGTGTCGGCAGTGTCCGCCGGCGCCGGTCCAGTGTCCACCGTTGTCTGAAAACTGCACTTTTCTGACCTCTGACCTCACTGGACGGTCCGCCACACTTTTCTTTACACCTCTCGGGCTTATCCGAGAGTGTGGCGTTGTAGGGGAGGTGTCCCCGCACGCGTGCGTATGTCAGAAGTGTCGGCAGTGTCCACCGGTGCCTGTCCAGTGTCCACTGTTGTCTGAAAACGGCACTTTTCTGACCTCTGACCTCACTGGACGGTCCGCCACACTTTCTTTTACACCTCTCGGGCTTATCCGAGAGTGTGGCGTTGTAGGGGAGGTGTCCCCGCACGCGTGCGTATGTCAGAAGTGTCGGTAGTGTCCGCCGGCGCCGGTCCAGTGTCCACCGTTGTCTGAAAACTGCACTTTTCTGACCTCTGACCTCACTGGACGGTCCGCCACACTTTTTTTTACATCTCTCGGGCTTATCCGAGAGTGTGGCGTTGTAGGGGAGGTGTCCCCGCACGCGTGCGTATGTCAGAAGTGTCGGCAGTGTCCGCCGGCGCCGGTCCAGTGTCCACCGTTGTCTGAAAACTGCACTTTTCTGACCTCTGACCTCACTGGACGGTCCGCCACACTTTTCTTTACACCTCTCGGGCTTATCCGAGAGTCTGGCGTTGTAGGGGAGGTGTCCCCGCACGCGTCCGTATGTCAGAAGTGTCGGCAGTGTCCGCCGGCGCCGGTCCAGTGTCCACCGTTGTCTGAAAACTGCACTTTTCTGACCTCTGACCTCACTGGACGGTCCGCCACACTTTTCTTTACACCTCTCGGGCTTATCCGAGAGTGTGGCGTTGTAGGGGAGGTGTCCCCGCACGCGTGCGTATGTCAGAAGTGTCGGCAGTGTCCGCCGGCGCCGGTCCAGTGTCCACCGTTGTCTGAAAACTGCACTTTTCTGACCTCTGACCTCACTGGACGGTCCGCCACACTTTTTTTTACTTCTCTCGGGCTTATCCGAGAGTGTGGCGTTGTAGGGGAGGTGTCCCCGCACGCGTGCGTATGTCAGAAGTGTCGGCAGTGTCCGCCGGCGCCGGTCCAGTGTCCACCGTTGTCTGAAAACTGCACTTTTCTGACCTCTGACCTCACTGGACGGTCCGCCACACTTTTTTTTACATCTCTCGGGCTTATCCGAGAGTGTGGCGTTGTAGGGGAGGTGTCCCCGCACGCGTGCGTATGTCAGAAGTGTCGGCAGTGTCCGCCGGCGCCGGTCCAGTGTCCACCGTTGTCTGAAAACTGCACTTTTCTGACCTCTGACCTCACTGGAAGGTCCGCCACACTTTTTTTTACACCTCTAGGGCTTATCCGAGAGTGTGGCGTTGTAGGGGAGGTGTCCCCGCACGCGTGCGTATGTCAGAAGTGTCGGCAGTGTCCACCGGTGCCTGTCCAGTGTCCACTGTTGTCTGAAAACGGCACTTTTCTGACCTCTGACCTCACTGGACGGTCCGCCACACTTTTTTTTACACCTCTCGGGCTTATCCGAGAGTGTGGCGTTGTAGGGGAGGTGTCCCCGCACGCGTGCGTATGTCAGAAGTGTCGGCAGTGTCCACCGTTGTCTGAAAACTGCACTTTTCTGACCTCTGACCTCACTGGACGGTCCGCCACACTTTTTTTTACACCTCTCGGGCTTATCCGAGAGTGTGGCGTTTTAGGGGAGGTGTCCCCGCACGCGTGCGTATGTCAGAAGTGTCGGCAGTGTCCGCCGGCGCCGGTCCAGTGTCCACCGTTGTCTAAAAACTGCACTTTTCTGACCTCTGACCTCACTGGACGTCCGCCACACTTTTCTTTACACCTCTCGGGCTTATCCGAGAGTGTGGCGTTGTAGGGGAGGTGTCCCCACACGCGTGCGTATGTCAGAAGTGTCGGCAGTGTCCGCCGGCGCCGGTCCAGTGTCCACCGTTGTCTGAAAACTGCACTTTTCTGACCTCTGACCTCACTGGACGGTCCGCCACACTTTTTTTTACATCTCTCGGGCTTATCCGAGAGTGTGGCGTTGTAGGGGAGGTGTCCCCGCACGCGTGCGTATGTCAGAAGTGTCGGCAGTGTCCGCCGGCGCCGGTCCAGTGTCCACCGTTGTCTGAAAACTGCACTTTTCTGACCTCTGACCTCACTGGACGGTCCGCCACACTTTTTTTTATATCTCTCGGGCTTATCCGAGAGTGTGGCGTTGTAGGGGAGGTGTCCCCGCACGCGTGCGTATGTCAGAAGTGTCGGCAGTGTCCGCCGGCGCCGGTCCAGTGTCCACCGTTGTCTGAAAACTGCACTTTTCTGACCTCTGACCTCACTGGACGGTCCGCCACACTTTTTTTTACACCTCTCGGGCTTATCCGAGAGTGTGGCGTTTTAGGGGAGGTGTCCCCGCACGCGTGCGTATGTCAGAAGTGTCGGCAGTGTCCGCCGGCGCCGGTCCAGTGTCCACCGTTGTCTGAAAACTGCACTTTTCTGACCTCTGACCTCACTGGACGGTCCGCCACACTTTTTTTTACATCTCTCGGGCTTATCCGAGAGTGTGGCGTTGTAGGGGAGGTGTCCCCGCACGCGTGCGTATGTCAGAAGTGTCGGCATTGTCCGCCGGCGCCGGTCCAGTGTCCACCGTTGTCTGAAAACTGCACTTTTCTGACCTCTGACCTCACTGGACGGTCCGCCACACTTTTTTTTACATCTCTCGGGCTTATCCGAGAGTGTGGCGTTGTAGGGGAGGTGTCCCCGCACGCGTGCGTATGTCAGAAGTGTCGGCAGTGTCCGCCGGCGCCGGTCCAGTGTCCACCGTTGTCTGAAAACTGCACTTTTCTGACCTCTGACCTCACTGGACGGTCCGCCACACTTTTCTTTACACCTCTCGGGCTTATCCGAGAGTCTGGCGTTGTAGGGGAGGTGTCCCCGCACGCGTCCGTATGTCAGAAGTGTCGGCAGTGTCCGCCGGCGCCGGTCCAGTGTCCACCGTTGTCTGAAAACTGCACTTTTCTGACCTCTGACCTCACTGGACGGTCCGCCACACTTTTCTTTACACCTCTCGGGCTTATCCGAGAGTGTGGCGTTGTAGGGGAGGTGTCCCCGCACGCGTGCGTATGTCAGAAGTGTCGGCAGTGTCCGCCGGCGCCGGTCCAGTGTCCACCGTTGTCTGAAAACTGCACTTTTCTGACCTCTGACCTCACTGGACGGTCCGCCACACTTTTTTTTACATCTCTCGGGCTTATCCGAGAGTGTGGCGTTGTAGGGGAGGTGTCCCCGCACCCGTGCGTATGTCAGAAGTGTCGGCAGTGTCCGCCGGCGCCGGTCCAGTGTCCACCGTTGTCTGAAAACTGCACGTTTCTGACCTCTGACCTCACTGGACGGTCCGCCACACTTTTCTTTACACCTCTCGGGCTTATCCGAGAGTGTGGCGTTGTAGGGGAGGTGTCCCCGCACGCGTGCGTATGTCAGAAGTGTCGGCAGTGTCCGCCGGCGCCGGTCCAGTGTCCACCGTTGTCTGAAAACTGCACTTTTCTGACCTCTGACCTCACTGGACGGTCCGCCACACTTTTCTTTACACCTCTCGGGCTTATCCGAGAGTCTGGCGTTGTAGGGGAGGTGTCCCCGCACGCGTCCGTATGTCAGAAGTGTCGGCAGTGTCCGCCGGCGCCGGTCCAGTGTCCACCGTTGTCTGAAAACTGCACTTTTCTGACCTCTGACCTCACTGGACGGTCCGCCACACTTTTCTTTACACCTCTCGGGCTTATCCGAGAGTCTGGCGTTGTAGGGGAGGTGTCCCCGCACGCGTGCGTATGTCAGAAGTGTCGGCAGTGTCCGCCGGCGCCGGTCCAGTGTCCACCGTTGTCTGAAAACTGCACTTTTCTGACCTCTGACCTCACTGGACGGTCCGCCACACTTTTCTTTACACCTCTCGGGCTTATCCGAGAGTGTGGCGTTGTAGGGGAGGTGTCCCCGCACGCGTGCGTATGTCAGAAGTGTCGGCAGTGTCCACCGGTGCCTGTCCAGTGTCCACTGTTGTCTGAAAACGGCACTTTTCTGACCTCTGACCTCACTGGACGGTCCGCCACACTTTTTTTTACACCTCTCGGGCTTATCCGAGAGTGTGGCGTTGTAGGGGAGGTGTCCCCGCACGCGTGCGTATGTCAGAAGTGTCGGCAGTGTCCGCCGGCGCCGGTCCAGTGTCCACCGTTGTCTGAAAACTGCACTTTTCTGACCTCTGACCTCACTGGACGGTCCGCCACACTTTTTTTTACATCTCTCGGGCTTATCCGAGAGTGTGGCGTTGTAGGGGAGGTGTCCCCGCACGC
Organism: Gymnoscopelus braueri; assembly: GCF_963280865.1. Classification (NCBI taxonomy): domain Eukaryota; kingdom Metazoa; phylum Chordata; class Actinopteri; order Myctophiformes; family Myctophidae; genus Gymnoscopelus; species Gymnoscopelus braueri. The sequence goes on along the minus strand of NW_027660384.1, from coordinate 8,477 downwards.
GTGCGTATGTCAGAAGTGTCGGCAGTGTCCGCCGGCGCCGGTCCAGTGTCCACCGTTGTCTGAAAACTGCACTTTTCTGACCTCTGACCTCACTGGACGGTCCGCCACACTTTTCTTTACACCTCTCGGGCTTATCCGAGAGTCTGGCGTTGTAGGGGAGGTGTCCCCGCACGCGTCCGTATGTCAGAAGTGTCGGCAGTGTCCGCCGGCGCCGGTCCAGTGTCCACCGTTGTCTGAAAACTGCACTTTTCTGACCTCTGACCTCACTGGACGGTCCGCCACACTTTTCTTTACACCTCTCGGGCTTATCCGAGAGTGTGGCGTTGTAGGGGAGGTGTCCCCGCACGCGTGCGTATGTCAGAAGTGTCGGCAGTGTCCGCCGGCGCCGGTCCAGTGTCCACCGTTGTCTGAAAACTGCACTTTTCTGACCTCTGACCTCACTGGACGGTCCGCCACACTTTTTTTTACATCTCTCGGGCTTATCCGAGAGTGTGGCGTTGTAGGGGAGGTGTCCCCGCACCCGTGCGTATGTCAGAAGTGTCGGCAGTGTCCGCCGGCGCCGGTCCAGTGTCCACCGTTGTCTGAAAACTGCACTTTTCTGACCTCTGACCTCACTGGACGGTCCGCCACACTTTTCTTTACACCTCTCGGGCTTATCCGAGAGTCTGGCGTTGTAGGGGAGGTGTCCCCGCACGCGTGCGTATGTCAGAAGTGTCGGCAGTGTCCGCCGGCGCCGGTCCAGTGTCCACCGTTGTCTGAAAACTGCACTTTTCTGACCTCTGACCTCACTGGACGGTCCGCCACACTTTTCTTTACACCTCTCGGGCTTATCCGAGAGTCTGGCGTTGTAGGGGAGGTGTCCCCGCACGCGTGCGTATGTCAGAAGTGTCGGCAGTGTCCGCCGGCGCCGGTCCAGTGTCCACCGTTGTCTGAAAACTGCACTTTTCTGACCTCTGACCTCACTGGACGGTCCGCCACACTTTTCTTTACACCTCTCGGGCTTATCCGAGAGTCTGGCGTTGTAGGGGAGGTGTCCCCGCACGCGTCCGTATGTCAGAAGTGTCGGCAGTGTCCGCCGGCGCCGGTCCAGTGTCCACCGTTGTCTGAAAACTGCACTTTTCTGACCTCTGACCTCACTGGACGGTCCGCCACACTTTTCTTTACACCTCTCGGGCTTATCCGAGAGTCTGGCGTTGTAGGGGAGGTGTCCCCGCACGCGTGCGTATGTCAGAAGTGTCGGCAGTGTCCACCGGTGCCTGTCCAGTGTCCACTGTTGTCTGAAAACGGCACTTTTCTGACCTCTGACCTCACTGGACGGTCCGCCACACTTTTTTTTACACCTCTCGGGCTTATCCGAGAGTGTGGCGTTGTAGGGGAGGTGTCCCCGCACGCGTGCGTATGTCAGAAGTGTCGGCAGTGTCCGCCGGCGCCGGTCCAGTGTCCACCGTTGTCTGAAAACTGCACTTTTCTGACCTCTGACCTCACTGGACGGTCCGCCACACTTCTTTTTACATCTCTCGGGCTTATCCGAGAGTGTGGCGTTGTAGGGGAGGTGTCCCCGCACGCGTGCGTATGTCAGAAGTGTCGGCAGTGTCCGCCGGCGCCGGTCCAGTGTCCACCGTTGTCTGAAAACTGCACTTTTCTGACCTCTGACCTCACTGGACGGTCCGCCACACTTTTCTTTACACCTCTCGGGCTTATCCGAGAGTCTGGCGTTGTAGGGGAGGTGTCCCCGCACGCGTCCGTATGTCAGAAGTGTCGGCAGTGTCCGCCGGCGCCGGTCCAGTGTCCACCGTTGTCTGAAAACTGCACTTTTCTGACCTCTGACCTCACTGGACGGTCCGCCACACTTTTCTTTACACCTCTCGGGCTTATCCGAGAGTGTGGCGTTGTAGGGGAGGTGTCCCCGCACGCGTGCGTATGTCAGAAGTGTCGGCAGTGTCCGCCGGCGCCGGTCCAGTGTCCACCGTTGTCTGAAAACTGCACTTTTCTGACCTCTGACCTCACTGGACGGTCCGCCACACTTTTTTTTACATCTCTCGGGCTTATCCGAGAGTGTGGCGTTGTAGGGGAGGTGTCCCCGCACCCGTGCGTATGTCAGAAGTGTCGGCAGTGTCCGCCGGCGCCGGTCCAGTGTCCACCGTTGTCTGAAAACTGCACTTTTCTGACCTCTGACCTCACTGGACGGTCCGCCACACTTTTCTTTACACCTCTCGGGCTTATCCGAGAGTCTGGCGTTGTAGGGGAGGTGTCCCCGCACGCGTGCGTATGTCAGAAGTGTCGGCAGTGTCCGCCGGCGCCGGTCCAGTGTCCACCGTTGTCTGAAAACTGCACTTTTCTGACCTCTGACCTCACTGGACGGTCCGCCACACTTTTCTTTACACCTCTCGGGCTTATCCGAGAGTGTGGCGTTGTAGGGGAGGTGTCCCCACACGCGTGCGTATGTCAGAAGTGTCGGCAGTGTCCGCCGGCGCCGGTCCAGTGTCCACCGTTGTCTGAAAACTGCACTTTTCTGACCTCTGACCTCACTGGACGGTCCGCCACACTTTTTTTTACATCTCTCGGGCTTATCCGAGAGTGTGGCGTTGTAGGGGAGGTGTCCCCGCACGCGTGCGTATGTCAGAAGTGTCGGCAGTGTCCGCCGGCGCCGGTCCAGTGTCCACCGTTGTCTGAAAACTGCACTTTTCTGACCTCTGACCTCACTGGACGGTCCGCCACACTTTCTTTACACCTCTCGGGCTTATCCGAGAGTGTGGCGTTGTAGGGGAGGTGTCCCCGCACGCGTGCGTATGTCAGAAGTGTCGGCAGTGTCCACCGGTGCCTGTCCAGTGTCCACTGTTGTCTGAAAACGGCACTTTTCTGACCTCTAACCTCACTGGACGGTCCGCCACACTTTTTTTTTACACCTCTCGGGCTTATCCGAGAGTGTGGCGTTGTAGGGGAGGTGTCCCCGCACGCGTGCGTATGTCAGAAGTGTCGGCAGTGTCCGCCGGCGCCGGTCCAGTGTCCACCGTTGTCTGAAAACTGCACTTTTCTGACCTCTGACCTCACTGGACGGTCCGCCACACTTTTTTTTACATCTCTCGGGCTTATCCGAGAGTGTGGCGTTGTAGGGGAGGTGTCCCCGCACGCGTGCGTATGTCAGAAGTGTCGGCAGTGTCCGCCGGCGCCGGTCCAGTGTCCACCGTTGTCTGAAAACTGCACTTTTCTGACCTCTGACCTCACTGGACGGTCCGCCACACTTTTCTTTACACCTCTCGGGCTTATCCGAGAGTCTGGCGTTGTAGGGGAGGTGTCCCCGCACGCGTCCGTATGTCAGAAGTGTCGGCAGTGTCCGCCGGCGCCGGTCCAGTGTCCACCGTTGTCTGAAAACTGCACTTTTCTGACCTCTGACCTCACTGGACGGTCCGCCACACTTTTCTTTACACCTCTCGGGCTTATCCGAGAGTCTGGCGTTGTAGGGGAGGTGTCCCCGCACGCGTGCGTATGTCAGAAGTGTCGGCAGTGTCCGCCGGCGCCGGTCCAGTGTCCACCGTTGTCTGAAAACTGCACTTTTCTGACCTCTGACCTCACTGGACGGTCCGCCACACTTTTCTTTACACCTCTCGGGCTTATCCGAGAGGTGCCGGCGTTGTAGGGGAGGTGTCCCCGCACGCGTGCGTATGTCAGAAGTGTCGGCAGTGTCCGCCGGCGCCGGTCCAGTGTCCACCGTTGTCTGAAAACTGCACTTTTCTGACCTCTGACCTCACTGGACGGTCCGCCACACTTTTCTTTACACCTCTCGGGCTTATCCGAGAGTGTGGCGTTGTAGGGGAGGTGTCCCCGCACGCGTGCGTATGTCAGAAGTGTCGGCAGTGTCCGCCGGCGCCGGTCCAGTGTCCACCGTTGTCTGAAAACTGCACTTTTCTGACCTCTGACCTCACTGGACGGTCCGCCACACTTTTCTTTACACCTCTCGGGCTTATCCGAGAGTGTGGCGTTGTAGGGGAGGTGTCCCCACACGCGTGCGTATGTCAGAAGTGTCGGCAGTGTCCGCCGGCGCCGGTCCAGTGTCCACCGTTGTCTGAAAACTGCACTTTTCTGACCTCTGACCTCACTGGACGGTCCGCCACACTTTTTTTTACATCTCTCGGGCTTATCCGAGAGTGTGGCGTTGTATGGGAGGTGTCCCCGCACGCGTGCGTATGTCAGAAGTGTCGGCAGTGTCCGCCGGCGCCGGTCCAGTGTCCACCGTTGTCTGAAAACTGCACTTTTCTGACCTCTGACCTCACTGGACGGTCCGCCACACTTTTCTTTACACCTCTCGGGCTTATCCGAGAGTGTGGCGTTGTAGGGGAGGTGTCCCCGCACGCGTGCGTATGTCAGAAGTGTCGGCAGTGTCCACCGGTGCCTGTCCAGTGTCCACTGTTGTCTGAAAACGGCACTTTTCTGACCTCTGACCTCACTGGACGGTCCGCCACACTTTTTTTTTACACCTCTCGGGCTTATCCGAGAGTGTGGCGTTGTAGGGGAGGTGTCCCCGCACGCGTGCGTATGTCAGAAGTGTCGGCAGTGTCCGCCGGCGCCGGTCCAGTGTCCACCGTTGTCTGAAAACTGCACTTTTCTGACCTCTGACCTCACTGGACGGTCCGCCACACTTTCTTTTACATCTCTCGGGCTTATCCGAGAGTGTGGCGTTGTAGGGGAGGTGTCCCCGCACGCGTGCGTATGTCAGAAGTGTCGGCAGTGTCCGCCGGCGCCGGTCCAGTGTCCACCGTTGTCTGAAAACTGCACTTTTCTGACCTCTGACCTCACTGGACGGTCCGCCACACTTTTCTTTACACCTCTGGGGCTTATCCGAGAGTCTGGCGTTGTAGGGGAGGTGTCCCCGCACGCGTCCGTATGTCAGAAGTGTCGGCAGTGTCCGCCGGCGCCGGTCCAGTGTCCACCGTTGTCTGAAAACTGCACTTTTCTGACCTCTGACCTCACTGGACGGTCCGCCACACTTTTCTTTACACCTCTCGGGCTTATCCGAGAGTGTGGCGTTGTAGGGGAGGTGTCCCCGCACGCGTGCGTATGTCAGAAGTGTCGGCAGTGTCCGCCGGCGCCGGTCCAGTGTCCACCGTTGTCTGAAAACTGCACTTTTCTGACCTCTGACCTCACTGGACGGTCCGCCACACTTTTTTTTACATCTCTCGGGCTTATCCGAGAGTGTGGCGTTGTAGGGGAGGTGTCCCCGCACCCGTGCGTATGTCAGAAGTGTCGGCAGTGTCCGCCGGCGCCGGTCCAGTGTCCACCGTTGTCTGAAAACTGCACTTTTCTGACCTCTGACCTCACTGGACGGTCCGCCACACTTTTCTTTACACCTCTCGGGCTTATCCGAGAGTCTGGCGTTGTAGGGGAGGTGTCCCCGCACGCGTGCGTATGTCAGAAGTGTCGGCAGTGTCCGCCGGCGCCGGTCCAGTGTCCACCGTTGTCTGAAAACTGCACTTTTCTGACCTCTGACCTCACTGGACGGTCCGCCACACTTTTCTTTACACCTCTCGGGCTTATCCGAGAGTGTGGCGTTGTAGGGGAGGTGTCCCCACACGCGTGCGTATGTCAGAAGTGTCGGCAGTGTCCGCCGGCGCCGGTCCAGTGTCCACCGTTGTCTGAAAACTGCACTTTTCTGACCTCTGACCTCACTGGACGGTCCGCCACACTTTTTTTTACATCTCTCGGGCTTATCCGAGAGTGTGGCGTTGTAGGGGAGGTGTCCCCGCACGCGTGCGTATGTCAGAAGTGTCGGCAGTGTCCGCCGGCGCCGGTCCAGTGTCCACCGTTGTCTGAAAACTGCACTTTTCTGACCTCTGACCTCACTGGACGGTCCGCCACACTTTCTTTACACCTCTCGGGCTTATCCGAGAGTGTGGCGTTGTAGGGGAGGTGTCCCCGCACGCGTGCGTATGTCAGAAGTGTCGGCAGTGTCCACCGGTGCCTGTCCAGTGTCCACTGTTGTCTGAAAACGGCACTTTTCTGACCTCTAACCTCACTGGACGGTCCGCCACACTTTTTTTTTACACCTCTCGGGCTTATCCGAGAGTGTGGCGTTGTAGGGGAGGTGTCCCCGCACGCGTGCGTATGTCAGAAGTGTCGGCAGTGTCCGCCGGCGCCGGTCCAGTGTCCACCGTTGTCTGAAAACTGCACTTTTCTGACCTCTGACCTCACTGGACGGTCCGCCACACTTTTTTTTACATCTCTCGGGCTTATCCGAGAGTGTGGCGTTGTAGGGGAGGTGTCCCCGCACGCGTGCGTATGTCAGAAGTGTCGGCAGTGTCCGCCGGCGCCGGTCCAGTGTCCACCGTTGTCTGAAAACTGCACTTTTCTGACCTCTGACCTCACTGGACGGTCCGCCACACTTTTCTTTACACCTCTCGGGCTTATCCGAGAGTCTGGCGTTGTAGGGGAGGTGTCCCCGCACGCGTCCGTATGTCAGAAGTGTCGGCAGTGTCCGCCGGCGCCGGTCCAGTGTCCACCGTTGTCTGAAAACTGCACTTTTCTGACCTCTGACCTCACTGGACGGTCCGCCACACTTTTCTTTACACCTCTCGGGCTTATCCGAGAGTCTGGCGTTGTAGGGGAGGTGTCCCCGCACGCGTGCGTATGTCAGAAGTGTCGGCAGTGTCCGCCGGCGCCGGTCCAGTGTCCACCGTTGTCTGAAAACTGCACTTTTCTGACCTCTGACCTCACTGGACGGTCCGCCACACTTTTCTTTACACCTCTCGGGCTTATCCGAGAGGTGCCGGCGTTGTAGGGGAGGTGTCCCCGCACGCGTGCGTATGTCAGAAGTGTCGGCAGTGTCCGCCGGCGCCGGTCCAGTGTCCACCGTTGTCTGAAAACTGCACTTTTCTGACCTCTGACCTCACTGGACGGTCCGCCACACTTTTCTTTACACCTCTCGGGCTTATCCGAGAGTGTGGCGTTGTAGGGGAGGTGTCCCCGCACGCGTGCGTATGTCAGAAGTGTCGGCAGTGTCCGCCGGCGCCGGTCCAGTGTCCACCGTTGTCTGAAAACTGCACTTTTCTGACCTCTGACCTCACTGGACGGTCCGCCACACTTTTCTTTACACCTCTCGGGCTTATCCGAGAGTGTGGCGTTGTAGGGGAGGTGTCCCCACACGCGTGCGTATGTCAGAAGTGTCGGCAGTGTCCGCCGGCGCCGGTCCAGTGTCCACCGTTGTCTGAAAACTGCACTTTTCTGACCTCTGACCTCACTGGACGGTCCGCCACACTTTTTTTTACATCTCTCGGGCTTATCCGAGAGTGTGGCGTTGTAGGGGAGGTGTCCCCGCACGCGTGCGTATGTCAGAAGTGTCGGCAGTGTCCGCCGGCGCCGGTCCAGTGTCCACCGTTGTCTGAAAACTGCACTTTTCTGACCTCTGACCTCACTGGACGGTCCGCCACACTTTTCTTTACACCTCTCGGGCTTATCCGAGAGTGTGGCGTTGTAGGGGAGGTGTCCCCGCACGCGTGCGTATGTCAGAAGTGTCGGCAGTGTCCACCGGTGCCTGTCCAATGTCCACTGTTGTCTGAAAACGGCACTTTTCTGACCTCTGACCTCACTGGACGGTCCGCCACACTTTTTTTTTACACCTCTCGGGCTTATCCGAGAGTGTGGCGTTGTAGGGGAGGTGTCCCCGCACGCGTGCGTATGTCAGAAGTGTCGGCAGTGTCCGCCGGCGCCGGTCCAGTGTCCACCGTTGTCTGAAAACTGCACTTTTCTGACCTCTGACCTCACTGGACGGTCCGCCACACTTTCTTTTACATCTCTCGGGCTTATCCGAGAGTGTGGCGTTGTAGGGGAGGTGTCCCCGCACGCGTGCGTATGTCAGAAGTGTCGGCAGTGTCCGCCGGCGCCGGTCCAGTGTCCACCGTTGTCTGAAAACTGCACTTTTCTGACCTCTGACCTCACTGGACGGTCCGCCACACTTTTCTTTACACCTCTGGGGCTTATCCGAGAGTCTGGCGTTGTAGGGGAGGTGTCCCCGCACGCGTCCGTATGTCAGAAGTGTCGGCAGTGTCCGCCGGCGCCGGTCCAGTGTCCACCGTTGTCTGAAAACTGCACTTTTCTGACCTCTAACCTCACTGGACGGTCCGCCACACTTTTTTTTTACACCTCTCGGGCTTATCCGAGAGTGTGGCGTTGTAGGGGAGGTGTCCCCGCACGCGTGCGTATGTCAGAAGTGTCGGCAGTGTCCGCCGGCGCCGGTCCAGTGTCCACCGTTGTCTGAAAACTGCACTTTTCTGACCTCTGACCTCACTGGACGGTCCGCCACACTTTTTTTTACATCTCTCGGGCTTATCCGAGAGTGTGGCGTTGTAGGGGAGGTGTCCCCGCACGCGTGCGTATGTCAGAAGTGTCGGCAGTGTCCGCCGGCGCCGGTCCAGTGTCCACCGTTGTCTGAAAACTGCACTTTTCTGACCTCTGACCTCACTGGACGGTCCGCCACACTTTTCTTT